>NW_026558625.1:0-145423 GCF_026930045.1 Uloborus diversus
CCCAAAACCGTCTAAAGTTGCGCTTTTAAGACTCAAGTTTCGGAATTTTGCCTAAAGAGCACCCTCACGCCCCTCTTGACGTTGCCAAAGACAGCCTAAAAATTTTAATACTTCAATTACAAACACTTTTCAGGAGAGGGTCCCAAAATCCCTTTCTCTTAAGTACAGCCTCAAATAGTTTTTAATACATCAGCTACAAAACATTTTCAAGTCAGAACACCAAAACCATCTCTCATCAATTCACCAAAGATTGCTTAAATTAGTGTTTTTAAGATTCCAGTTTTCGATTTTTTTTTAAACCTCCCTCTCCCCACTTTTACATCATTAAAGACATCCTAAACATTTTTGACTTTTAAATTTTTAAGAGTTCGCAGAGGATAAATCCCGGGCCACTCCTAGCTTCAAAAATGGTTTTTAATTCAGTTTTCGATATTTTATACTGGAGCCCTTTAGTAGCCCCCCCCCCCCTCTTAGACTGTTCAAGATATAAACTTTTTAAGACATCAGTATCGAGGGTTAACTTGCGGACTTACCCTCTTTGCAAGAGCAGCATTTTTTCGCAAACTCGTGCTGCTTTTATTTTTCTGGTTTCTTCACTCTCCCCTCCCCTCCCCCATACTTCCATTCTAGCGAGTGTTAGATTGAATGACATTGGAATTTAATGATTCTTCAAGTCTTCGTCAAAAATGCAGAAACGGTTGACCATCGGTGTTTTAAACCGGCAGCAATCTCTCTCAATCGGTGATTCAGACTCAACTCTAAGACATTTTAAGAGCGCACATAATTTTCATTTATGCTTGTAAAGTTTGTAAAAAAAAAACCCGAAAAATGGAGAAAAAAAACAAAACAAAAGGATGATCGAAAATAGCAAGAAAAAAGGCTAAATTTTCAATTAGAGACGATCATTTCGAAAATTCAGGGAGAATAGCGACTAACTCCGCAGTCCGCAATGCAGTGAGTTGGAAATAACAGAGCTGTACTTAAAAAAAGTCAAACGGCACGAGTCTAAAAGACACTTCTCCAAAAGCACGTTGCAAACAAAACAAGCCCATGGCGGAAAATCAAGAGAATGTCGATGTCAATTCGTGGTTACAGAACAGTCGAGTAATATTACAGCATATTTTTCTAACACTCAATTTTCTTTTTTTAGTAAAAACTAAAAGAAAGTCATCGAATTTCTTTCCGTCCAGACCTCCGTCTCGGAAATTTTGTCCACGACGGAAATCCGTCCTGAGACGGAAGGTCTTGCACCCAAGGTCATATATTCTGTATGTCTTTTTTAAATGTAACAAGAGTATCACTTTAAATCAAACATTCAATTAATACATGAAATACACGCCAACTCAGTCATTTCCAGCCGAGGACTGAAGTTTCGTGCTTATTAGCACTCATCCGCCCCGCATAGGAAAGTGACTGAGCTGGAGATGGAAAACTTCTTAAAGAAGTCAAGAGCTCCAAACAAACTGGTAGCTAATATAAAATTAGCACTGACCAGATGAGTGACCGAAACAATGGTTCGGTTCAACTCAAAGAGTGATGGCAAGGCATGGTATTTTCAGTAAAATACCGCCCATTAGCCAGGGCCAAAGCAGAAATACATGAAATACACGCCAACTCAATCATTTCCAGCCGAGGACTGCAGTTTCCTGCTTATTAGCACTTCCTATGCCGGGCTGATGAGTGCTAATATGCACGAAACTGCAGTCCTCGGCTGGAAATGACTGAGTTAGCGTGTATTTCATGTATTTCTGCTTTAGCCCTGGCTAATGGGTGGTAATTTACTGAAAATTCAAAAAATAGTCATTAAAATTTTTCTGTTTTCAGGGTTCATACTCTATTTGGATGAAAAAATTCCATGACTTTTCCAAGACTTTTTCATGACCTCAATGAAAATTTTCATGACCTCATTATAAGAAGAGAATAGCACTATTTGATCTCAAACTTGTTAATTTTTGGAAATGAGCATCAGCAAAACGTTTACATGGAATGCTATGGCCTCATTGAAGCACTTACTCATAATGGAAAAAATATAAGTGAACACTTAAAAAACTAAACTATTCTTATTTGTCTTCATCATAATTTTAAGCAAAGTAAAAATGCAGTGAAACGAATATAATGATGCTTAATTTTTTTTTTTCTTTTATAAACAGGCAGAATGATATTGAATGGGACAAAGGTTGAATAAGTCATCACTAAGTTTCAATAAATTTGCTTCAAAAGTTGCCTTTTAGAGTCAACAGTGCATTTAATCATCCACGAAACTTGACAGTATTTTGGTTCTTTGAAGTAAAGCCACATAGTTTAGTTTTTTGTTTCTAAACCAGACCTTTTTTTGAAAAACCATTTAGTAATGAATCAACCTTCTGATTCAAAAGTATACTTGTTTTGTTCACTTATTTGTACATTTTCAAATGCATGTAAATTAATAGGTTCAGAAATTCCAGAACACGTTTAATTCCCGACATTGAACGTAGCAGTGGGTCGCATGGATTAGTTTTGCAGCTCGTATGTTGGGCACTACTGTTTTAGAGTACTAGAATTCCTCTTTTTCTGTATTCTATTGCCTGACTAAAGATCTTTATTTTCTAAAACCTTCAACAAATTAAGATAAACTCTGATAAATTTAATAATAAAGTTCCTATGAGTGATGGAATCGAACTCCGATGCAATTGAATTGCTTTTTTGAGTGGGCGGGACAAAACTAAGAACGTAAATTTCGCTACTACAGAATATGAAACATAAGAAGTGTTGGAAATAAAAGTAATTTCAAAATAAGTGATGTCTAAGCAGTAAAATCACATCGCAAAAAAAGGCAAGCGGCTGCGACAGAAGTGGATGCAATGAGATTTCAAAATTCAGATTTGATTTTCGGATCGTTCAATTTTCCACTCTTAATAGCTTTTATGTGCTATACTGTTAAATCACTCAAGATTTCTAATGCTCCTTCAGTTACTGTTACTTTCTCTTTGTCCAGGACATTTTTCCATGACTTGAAATTAATTTCCATGACTTTCAGTGAAAATTTCAATTTTCCATGACTTTTCCAGGTCTGAAATTTGTTTTTTTTTTCCATGACTTTACAGGATTTCCATGACCCGTACGAACCCTGTGTTTTTCTGAAATTTTCACCATAAGTTGTACAAATTAATGTTAAAACTCAAATATGAATTTAACAGGAGCAATGGAGACTGCATGAAATAATAATTGATGCTCTAGCTCTGAAATCATTGCCTTGATCTTTTTCCCTTTCTTTTTTTTTTTTTTTTTTTGCCCACATATTTTTTTTTTCACAAATCCACATACAGTTAAAGCTGCAAGAGCTGTATTAAGTATTTGATTACTAATTTCAACCATAAGTGACAAATTAACGCGACGCAGTGTGATACCCAAATAATGCGGAATGGACGAAAATCGATGAACAAGTGCAAGCACATGGATATGAACTAAAAAATGGTAACCCCCCTTGTGAACAAATCGCGATTTCCTATAATTTCTCTTGTGTGATATCCCCTTTATGATAAACATATCATTAATATCTGTGGACACAGTTGAAGCAAAAAAAAAAATTAAACCACCAATTCAGCCTTTTAATTTTTGACATAAAACAAAATGGAATTTTGCTTTAAAAACTTGAAATGAGAGTTCTAACGAAAATAAAGAGACTTTTTATCTATTTGCAACCTAATAAAGCAAAGTTAGCTTGAAAAAAGAACAAAATATGATTCCATATCAGATGTTAAAAGATAGAATTTTTCAAAATACAGACATTTAAAGAAAAAAAAATATTTTCTAATGAAGTCATTATAAAGGTATAACACCAGACACTTGAGTGGCCAGACACTAAGTTGGTGATAACTTTGAAGCTGGTATGTTGGTAACCCTATCTGCCTATCTGAAATATTTTTCCCCACCCTTACTATCCCTTTGCAGTATTAAGTTCATTTCGCTGATCAGAGGAAGGGGGGGAGAAAAGTGCTTATCAACACCTTTCAGAAAAGTTTACAAAAACACAGCTGCTAATTAGCTGTGACAGGGTGGCGACAGGAACTGGGAAAAAAAAGTTCCCTGACTTTTCCCTGATTAAGTTCACCAAATTTCTCTGATTTACGTTACTTATAATAATGGTTTCCTTTCTTTGCCCTACCTGAAAAGCATTGCATATTAAATAAAATGCAGTGTTTAGAACGATTTATGCTGTTAATTAAAAATATATTTTGATAAGATGCTTCCCTTTTTTTGGTAAAAATAGTGTATTAAAAATTATCGGCAGAGAAATATTGTAGGAAATCTAAAACAAATACTTTACTTCCAGGAACCAGTTAACATAAGAATTCTAAGAAATTATTAAGACCACTCTTGAAGACATATCTAATCATGATAAAACTAAAAAAATTTAATGGAAATAATCTTGAACTGAATTTTCAAGCAGTATAAGTGTTGCTGCAAGAACAACAAATGAGAGTTAAAGTATAGAAGTAATGTAGTTGGACTTACGTAAATAATACTGTCGTCTGCAGGTAAACAGTAGTATCTGCAGAGATTAGTTTTCGAGATATTTGAAGAAATGTGTGGCGGATTCAGTACTAACAATAGGAAAATGTTAGAATTAAGACTTTTTTTGCGCCTCTTTCTCAGCGTAAACCAAATAAGTGAGTATGTACAGTAAAGAAAACGTACCATAGAATGACAAAAATATTAAAAAAAACTGCTGTTACTACCCTTAACCTGCACAGGGCAGAATAGACATATTTATGTAAAACAAATTGAAATCTTCCAACAACCAGTCATATTGCGCTATTCCCTAACCAAGAACTTAGGTTTTAATGAATGGATACAGAATTTTAACTATATTAAAAAACAATAAAAATATATTTACTTATTTACACAACTCAATTTCAAATGTTTTCATTAATTGTCGGAAAAAAATCATAGATTTCTTTAGTAACAAACAACATTGAAATGAAAAAAAACAATTAGTAATAGTTTCAAAATATATATGTATATGGTTTTAAAATAAAAGAGTTTTCAAGTCTGAAAAAAAAAAAAAAACCCTGCGTGTAATTTGAAGTGACAGCGAATAATACCATGGCAAAAAAACAATTTTGATTTTCAGTCAAAATTCAATTTTAATACAACAAATAATTGGTGAAACATTTGTAAGGAACAAAAGTACTTCATTTTGCAAAGAAAAAAAATTTTTTTCTTCATTTGATCAATTTTCCCTGAATTTTTGTTATTTTTTCAATATTCCCTGATATTTCCCTGATTTTTCCCTGAGTGATAAAGTTCCCTGACTTTTCCTTGATCTCCCTGATCTGTCGCCACCCTGTGTGATAAAACAAACAAATAAAATTGTTTAAAACCAAACTTATTTTCAGGTGTTAATTTCTTTCCAAGAAACAAACAACAAGCATTATATTTATTTGGCAGTAGCAATTATTCACCTGCTTGCAGGAGCATTGCAAGAGTGCAGATTTTTTTTTTTTTTTTTTTTTTTGCAAAATTAGCAGATTTTGTGTAAGCTGACCCCTCTAATTTAACTTCAAAAAAGGTTCTAAAAATTATCAGTTTTACACACCACAGAAATATGCGTTATTTTGCTTTCAGATTTGCTTTTTCAATAAACAATTTGTGAAAGATCAAAAAAACAAAAAGAAAAGAAAGATCAAAATAACAAAAAGTGGACAAAATAGCAACACTGGTTAATATACATATTTATGTATGCTATTTTTAAATTAAAATATTACTTGAATAGGAAAAATCTATGTTATTATTTGTTATTTTCAAACTTCAAACTTTTAACTCAAAACTTTCAGTTTACAGATTGGACAAAATGGCATTTTGTCTGGGATGATTTTTTTCAGGGTGGATAAAATAGGACAACCCTGTGTGACAGGAAGGCCTTAGAACTCTTTTTATGCTAAAAATCCTGTTAAATATTTTGTTATGAAAAATCAAGTGTTCCATAGGATAGACAAATGTCATAAATAGTAATTTCCACAAACACGTACAAAATTTTCCTCTTTTGAATAGTAATCCTGGGCAAGTAAAAATAAAATGTTTTTCCTAAATACAAGTTTGTTATATTACGCTACCTTTATGCTCAAAAAAAAATAGTAATAAACTAACTTTTATCAAAATTTTCTTAATCTATACTACTATTATTGGGAGAGAGGGCAGATTTCTTTATGTTTATATGTTCCAGATAATTTCCGGAACCGCTGCATCTATTTGAAAAATTCCTGCACTATATGAAAAGTGCTTGCTTACTGAGTGACATAGGCTATAATTCGAAAAATCCGATCAATAGTTTTTTTTTTATTCTAATTTAGTCCCAAATTTCACATAAATTACTGAATATAGGAGTGAAAAATTACTTGCACATATTAATATTATATATCATTGAAACAGGTAGAATTTTTTGCATTCTAAACAATTTCTTTCAATGCTCCAACTGAATTACGGCAAGAGTAATTTGAGTTTTTAGCTCGAACTTTTTTTTATGCTTAGCTGAATTTAGGCCCTTCTTTCTTTATTAAACTTATCAATAAAAAATGAAGAAATTGTCCCAGTTTTCTTCTTGACACCATTGGAAAAAGCAACATTTTTTACTCCAGATCTCTCACGACTTATGGTCGAAAAACTTAACTTCTATCTTCAAGTTACAAGCGTTTTTTAATCAATTTCATTTTGATTCAGGTTGTCAACTATTTTATTTTCTCGTTTCCAAGGTTACGCATTTTGAATCTATTGTTTGTTTCCTTATTTTGCATTTATTTTCTTCAACTTATTTTATTTTGTGTTTTCCTTGATGACACTTTTAAATTCCATCATTCGCATTTTTAATATCTGTCATCATTGTTTGGAAGGATAATTTTGCATGGTGTTTTTCTTTTCTTTTATTAAGGCCTGATAATTGAATATGTTACTTGACACAATTTTTATTCTCAAGGTAGAGTGGGCAAAGTCGTGCAACGCAGCTCTTAATATATAAAGATTTGAAAGCTACTGTTGATGTGATTTTATACCTTTTTGTTTGTTTGGCAAAACAATGATTATTGCCAAAGAAAAAACATCCGCTTCACTCTCAAAAGGGCTGGGTCCCGGTCGCTTGGCGCGGAGCAGTTCAGTCTAGGATTATAGTTTTAACCTATTCCCGCTCGTTCCCGTGAAAATGCCGTGCAGGGGTTTTGACCTCCATTTCTCGCTCCTGTGATATTGCCATGCTGGGGTGTGCAATATTAACGCAACGAAACTATTAAAACCAATTCATTTATTTTGCCCGGAATACATTTCTCTTTATACACTAGATGGCAGCACCAGTCCATTTTAAATGTAATTGCAGAGATGAAGAAAGGAAATTTGGTACTAACTTACCAGATTATGATGTTGGCCTCTGTATCTCAAGCTTTGAAATTTACCTCACAAGAAAAATTTACTTATCTTTACTTGGGCAGTTCTCAAAAGGTGGGAGCAAAAAAGTTAACTTTGAGCAATTTCAAAAATTTTCAATTTTGACATCAATTTTGCTTTTATTCTACAGCATGCATACTTAGAACACAATATATGAACATGAAAAGACAGCAGGTATTTGTAAAAATTGTTAACTAGCAAATCAAATCAGCAGTCTGTAGGTAACAGATTTTGGACATTGTTGTCCTGTAGGTAACGGATTTTCGACATCATCATAATGCAAGTTTCACCATTTTTGACAATTGTTTATCTGATTTTTAACTTTTCCAATGAAAATTTAATTTACTGCTTTTTGAATTTTGAAATTTAATAATAAAGAGGATATTAATGAAGTACTTGAATGGCTATACATACTGCTCTTTACATATAATAAAGTTTTGGAATGATTTTGAGGAAGTTGATGAAAGGTAAAAAAAAGCTTCATGGAAATAACTATACAAACTAGTAGCTTCTTTTATTAGATAACATTTGTATTTCTCTGGATTATTAACTTTCATTTCTGCAGATATTTTCCAAACTTAGAATGTACTTCTACCAGAACCTCACTTTTTGTTCTACTTCTAGGAGACATAATCGCGTGTGAGCATTAAACTTTGCAATAAATCCTTTTGCAAATAGGTATTAAAAATCAATGACTTCAAAAAGCATATAAATACAACAAATTCCATAAAAGAACTTAATTGTTTAAAGCACTTTTTCAAAACATGTTGTTAATTCAAAAGGCTTACTATCTCTCAAATCTCAAGATAGAATGAAAATTACCAACTAATATTTGTTTACAAATCAACTGCAGACGATTTTTTTTTAACTCTAAAAAATTAAAAATAAAAAAATTGCCAGCGCAGGTGATAAAGTCGCCAAAACTGGTGCAGCTGACGATATACTACATTTGTCAAACTGGAATTCCCCTCTGGTAACCTTTAGCTTATCGTATACTGTGTTGTCGCCAATGGAGGTTTGCTTGGCGATTTTAGCGCAAAATGGCTTTCGTTACGAACATAACCAGCCATGTTTCTACTGTAATTTATGTATTGTTCAATGTGTAGCGTATTAATTATGAAAAATACCAATGGATTAAAGAAGATAACATTATAATAACCTTTTTTATTGAGGTTAGAAGACAGTGGATCATCAAAAATTATGAATAAACGGACAGAATTATCGGCGTCAAGATTGTAACGCCATTTGGACATCTCACATATATGTTTAAGAAAAATCATTTTTCTTCTAAGATACTGCATAAAAGCTTATGAAAACTAGAGACGTACCGAGTAGCACTTTGGCCGAGTACCGAGTACTCGGCCTTTTATTACTCGGCCGAGTACCGAGTTACCGAGTACTCGGCATTTCACTACTCGGCCGAGTTCCAAGTACCAATTATGTTTTAAGAAGAACCACCGACACACATGTAATCAATTTTGAACTTATTGGAATAGTAGTATAAACCTCCTTGTCCATATAATAGTTTTTAAAACTAAATTCCTGCTGAAATTTAATTACGCTATATATATACAATTTTGTTTGTGTCAAAAATTTTACAAAAAAATAATTTTTTAAATTAAAAATAAATAAATAAAAGGTATGATTAATCAAGTTGGAATTAAAACAAATTACAGTAAAATCCCTCTAATGCGGACACTAACAGGACAAATTTTTTTTCTGCAATATAGAGGTGTCCGCAGGACAGGGGTTTAATAATGTTATTTGCATTGGAACTGGGGAATTAAAAATTGTCCGCATAAGAGGGGTGTCCGTTAGGAGGGCTTTCACTATATACCAATCAATTATAGTTCTAATCTGCCAAACATAAATAATTTTTAAAAGCAGATAAAACAAATGTGCAGGAACACTCCAGACACGTGTTTCTGCCCCCTTCCCCCCCCCCCCCCCCCCCCCGTTACAAGGAACGTCTTTTTCAGTGCATAACATGTGAGCTAAAGAATGTAAAGACATTCAACAAAAAAATATGACTTTTGTCGGATGCCTTTAAATCTACGAGCCCCCATTTTGTGCATTGAAAAAGGAATTCCTTGTAATGCCAAAACACGTGTCTGCAGAGTTCCTGCATTGTACTTTTAAGGTTGTTTTATTTTTTAAGCAAAGGTATTTTTACATTTTTTATAACTAATTTTTGTTTGTAGCAAAAATCCATTTTTAATATAAAAATTCCATATTTTCTATACTTACATTTTTTGCGTAATTTTTAATAAATAAGTTTTATTAACTTTGGGGACATTAAAATAAAGATTTATTCCATTGAAGCATTACAAACTTCATTATTCTCAAAATTTAAATTTGACTTATAAATTTTAATTGTAAATGATTGCAGAATATAATGCTTGCTCTTTTTTTATAAATTTTAGTATCTGTCTTGGATAATATTCAATTTTTTGCAACTACTCGGTATTGGCCGAGTATCTGATCAGAATTTGGCCGAGTACCGAGTACTCGGCAAATTGGCCGAGTAGGCCGAGTACCGAGTAGTTACCGAGTACTTGGTACGTCTCTAATGAAAACACTTTTAAACAATTAAAAATTGATTCTGAGGATCGATAAATACCTTTAAAACGAAAACGTCATATACTTAGTTCTCAAATAATAGCATTGTAAAGATCGTAACTTTTGGACATACATCAAATTTCAAACTTATGTTTTTTTAAAATCGTTTACAAAGTAAATAATCTATCTTTACTTTTGTTATTTGTGTAAAACATTAACAAAAAGTTACTCAGTGTAAGATTCATACCTTTAATTTTTTTTTTTTTTGAAACGTATGGAAATAATTTTTTAAAAAAATGTTTTTAATGGTACATTTGCTCAGTTCAAGTTTTGGTATGTCTAAAATTGCGCCTTTCAGCAAAGAAAATTTTTTAAGGGCATTTGGAGAGCATTTTTTCCATAATTTATGTCGATTCTTGTCTCTATACAGTATTATAGTTTACCTCAAAATTTTTTGAGTTAATTAACATGAAAGTTATTTGGTGTTGAAGCTTCAAAGTTGAGGTCTGTGCTTGCTCTCACCTTTTGAGAACTGCCCACTTATATTATACAAAAGTTTAATAAAATTCCTTTTTAATGTTTAAAAGACCTATTTCTTAAACTTTCGCTGCTTGCTTGGGCTTGCTTGTTGATTTTTCATAAAAATTTTAAATTTTTTTAAAATTTCAATCTAAAAAATATTGAAAATGAAAGATAAAATGCACATGTTGTTCATACACTTATTTTTATATCATTTTCTTAAATAAAAAATAGATACTTTTATGACCGTTTTCTTGAAAAGTATCCGATTGTTAAGGGGTCAAAGCAATTGTACACGTAATTCACTGTTTCGGCGATTTGTGATTTGTTTTGAAAGAAGAGAAACTTTTGACTTGTTTTTATCCGAATAAAATGTGCCACATTTTTTTCTTTTTTTTCCACGATGATTTCTTCTCAATCAGCAATAGAGTTGCGCAATTATTTTTTACATTTAAAAAATATTATCAAATGTCTTTTTTTTTGGCGAAATATTTTTAACTGTAGTAAAAACCGCTTTACTCGCTAAATAGAATTTTAAAGGAACTGTAAATCTAATTTAATGATTTGACAAAAAGTTTTAAATTACAAAGAAACTTTAATAGGGTTTTTTTTTTTTTTTTTTGAAAAGGTGTGTACGCCAGACTTATATAAAGTGAAAAGCTTTCTGTGAACACAATTTCCTAACTGGAAAATTTTCTGCAAATAATTTTTTTGTCTAACTCACCCTTGAATAAAGAATTAAATTTATATTCAAATATGAAAAAGGCCAAAAAGAAAGTGCTAAAAACAATCATTCAATTTTTTTTTTTTACAATAACATATAGTTTGTGCTTAATTTTCATCAACTGAAGAAAACGGACAAAACCATTATTTTTTTCACACGTGTGCTTTAAAAGGCTTTTTGAGAAAGGCTTCAACAGAAATAAACTGGGATTTTTTAAAAAAAAAATTCCCTTAAAAATTTTTTATTATTATTTTTTTATTTTTTTTATTAACCCATTACCCACTGGTGTTGCGTTGACGCAACGGTTATAATAAATATCCATAGAAACTAAAATAGAAATCTAATTTTTTTATCGATTGCTAATTTGAATTTAAGAATATTAGTAGAAATATGTTAAATAAAAAAATTGCTTTAAATTTCTTTTTTATGAATGATAAAAATTGTTTCGTTGCGTTGTCTGCATTGTCGTTGCGTTGTCCCAACAACTTCAGCGAAAAAGGGGTAGACCGTTTGTCTCAATTGCTTTAGGATAGAACTATATTTCATTTTTATTCAGCGCGTTTTGACTGTGGAAGCTTTTTTTCGTCTCTGCCTTTCGAAATGCCTAGAACAAGATATCTAACTTTGGAAGAAGCATTGGAACAGATTTTCGAACAAAACTCAGATGATGATGATAATGAAAATGAAGAAACAGATATTGTTGTTGTACCACCAGAAATAACAGAAGCTAGTGATGAAGAAGGCAATGATAAAATTTTAAATAATAATAATGAAGTTTTACCGGGCAATACTGCAGGCGAAATTGAAGTCCGCGTAAAAAAAAAAGTTCAATTGTTCCAAATCCTGTAGTAAAAAAACAGAAAAACGAAAAACAGAAGATTGGCGATGGACAAAACAGGAACCAATTGATAGGTATCAACCAAAAAAATGAAGAACAGGTCCCCATTCAAGCTGTAAGACACACTCTAGAAGGTAAAGCTAGTGTTGATATTTTTAATCTTTTTTTTTATTCCGGTGTTTGATCGCATCTTGTAGAACAAACAAATTTGTATGTCCAGCAAAAATGATGGAATGACAACGCTGTTGTGACTATGGGTTCAACCTATGGGAAATTGAGCATGTCAAAAACGTTTCTCGCTATTCCAAAAACCAGAGGAAGAAGATTTCTGTTCCTCAACCTTATATAATTGTGCAATACAACATGAAAATGGGGGGTGTTGATTTGTGTGACAATTTAGTTTCAAATTACAGAAGTAGAGTCCGAGGGAAAAAATGGTGGTGGCCAATATTCTCCAATTATATTGATGTTGCATTAACCAATGCTTGGAAACTTTCAAGACTATCGAAAGAAGAAAAGAGAAAGTCACTATTGGATTTTAGGCGAGAGGTTGCACTTCGTCTTTTACACACCCCTTATGATTGTGACATGAAAAAGAAAAGTCCAGCTACAGGACAGTCAAGCAAATTCAGCTTACTAATGCCTGTATCTGGGGGATATTTTATCGTAAGGTCGACAGACAATAAAAGACTACGCTGCAAGAATTGCCACAGCCAAACTATTTATCGCTGCAATGTGTGTAAGGTTGCACTTCATCACGATTGCAGCAAAGCTTTTCATGTGTAACTATAAAAAAAAAATCGATGTTTCCTCAAAATTTAAATTTTCTAAAATGCATTTATGTGCTTATTTTATATAAATTTCAATTTCTTCTAAAGTGCTCGGCATGGTTAAGAACCATAACTAAGATTACAAAAATTTCCTGTGTACAAACAGCATTGAAACTGCTGAAGAATTTCTGATAAAACTACTTAGTATTAATACTCCTTTTCCGCTGAAATATAGGGTGTTGCGTCAATGCAACACCCTATATTTGTAAAAGTAAGTTTTGTTCTTTTTTAAGCATATTACTATTATATAGGTTCAGAATGATAACTTTTATGATTTTTATCCAAAAAAAATAACGATTTCGAGTTTCAGCGGTTAATGAGTTAACATTGGCAGTTTGACAAAAAGTTTCTGCAGAGACAAAATTTTTCCGCAAACGCCATTCGCTCGTTTGTATATATTATGCAAAACTGGTGTACGCATTTTATACTAAGAAAAATGATCATTGCACATCAGAGAGGGAGGTGGCGTCAATTTTTTTTATTCAACAGACTTTCATTAAAATTTTAGCATGGGCATCACTGTGCAGGTACTACTAGTAATATCATAAAAATAATCAATAATATCATAAAAATAATTCAAAAATAATCCATATTCTTACAAATTCACAAAGTAATAAACAAAAAAATAATTAATTTGAATTTTGAGATCTTGAATTCAAATTATGTTTTTCGCAATCACGAGTGTGTTTGTGTGTGGGGGTATGTGTTTGTGTGTAGGGGTTATGTGTATGTGTGTGTAGGCACATGTGTTTGTGTCTGTGTGCAGGCATGAATGTGTGGATAGTTGTGTGTATGTGTGGGTGTCTGTATGTATGCGTGTGTGTATGTGTAGTTGTGTATGTATGCGTGTGTATGTGTAGTTATGTATGTATGCGTGTGTGTATCTGTAGTTGTGTATGTATGCGCGTGTGTAGGACATGGATGCAACCTGGAGACGGCTTTCGCTAGAGGTGCAGCATCGTGAGGAACCCGTCGACGGTGATGGTGCGGAGGGTGGCGGTGGGAAAAATCAAAGAAACGCCAAAAATAGTCAAGTGAGAACAATAAGCAATCGTGATTACTCAATAATCATGATCCATTTTTTGTTGCTTCATTAGTTCAAACTTTTGAAGGACCCAGACAACTCTGGGTATGTTTGCTTAGTAATGTAATAATTTTTTTTTTAATTTTCATAATTGAAAATTTTAATACACTTAAAGTAATTAGACAATAACGTTAATATGAACTATTTTTGCTCTAATTAAGAGTTAGAAAGTACTAATTAGCTAGCAGGCCTTACTTTAAATTTTTCTACTGGAGGAGAGGAGAGGGCATAAAGCATCTAAGGGGCATTCCAAGGTATTTGGCTGTTATATACTCTACGCTTCATAAGGATGTTTTAGCCTCCTTCTCATGATTAGTGCAAATAGTAAAATTAAACTTTTTGTAAATGATTAGTCCTATGTGTAGTTATGTCATAACATTGAAAAAAGTTTAGATTTGTGTTGAATTTCTAAAGATATAGGAAGATATATAGCATGTTACGGACTCTACACTAAAAAGACATGGAAATTTTTGCTTAAACTATCTTCAAATTTTCTGTGAAAGTAACAACTACTCTTACCTAATGAAGGTTTTCCACTATGTCTCAGTTTATCTATAATACATTTAAGCACCAAAATATTTTTTAAAAAGGTAAAAAATATTTTTTACAGAATTATTTACTGAAGAACTGTAGGATTATGAACATGTTATGGACGCTACATATTTGTCACGTTCGAGTATTGTTCTAATCATTGTTTATAGAGTGTAAACAACAACAATACTACTCATTGTTCAATAGTTACAATGATAGAATCAACTGTTATGACTAATTCTTCATCATATATGTGAAAGGTGCCCACCTGGGGGGGGGGGGCATGCCACAGACGGTGCCATTGAAGTTTTTTGAGGGGTATTTTTCTCATTTTTGGGGAGAGGTTTTTGATGTTATGGGGGAGGGGGGTCTGTGGGATATTTAGGGGAGGTGCACCCAAGCTCTAGGGGTGGGGTGGGGGTACCAGATTGAAGGTGATCTCTTGTTGGAACAGACCAAGTGATATGTTGATTTCTTCAGTCTTGAATTTGTTATTAGAAAAGATAGGTTTTAATGCAAATTTCACTTACAATTCAACTTTTATAGTAGAACTTTGGTTATCTGAAGTGATCAATACCCGACCATCTTCGGTAAGTTGAAATTTCTGGATAACTTTTTTTTTTTTTTGGGGGGGGGGGGGGGGGGGCGGGACATGTTAGGAAGATGTTTTTAAGCCAATACTTTGTAAATTGCATTTTAAAAGTTTAGTTAAATTTTCTGTTAATTCAATTTAAAAAGGCAACATTTTTTGCTTCATTAATCTATATATATAAAAATGGAGTTTGGTAAATTTGTTCCCTAAGATCTCAGAAACTACCCGGCAGATTTGGCTGAAACTTTCACCGTTTGTTCAGTTTGGTATTGGGAAGGTTTATAGACCAGTTCGAAAAAAATCCGATTGATGGTTCCTTTTTTATTCTAATTTATCCAAATTTTCGCACAAATGCCCCAATATGGAGGTAGAAAAAAACGGGCACATATTAACATTATGTGTCTATCGAAAGCGCTAATTTTTCTGCTGAAGATAGCATTCGTTCGAAGTTTCTAAGTGGTATAAAAAACGAGTAATGAGCTTTTTTGTTCCCTGTTCGAAGGCTTTCATCAATCCAATTCATTATTTAGTGTATCATCTCAACTCCCAGTCGATAGCTAGAATTGTTGTATTGTTGAATATTTTTGTGTTTCGTCTGACTTTTTGAGGCTTTTCTCAAGTCAAATCTTAAAGTAACGTTTTTCCGCAAGATTGGCTAAAAATAAATAGATTTGGCTGATCATTTTCCATTTAAATGGAACTTAAATGTTATTAACGGTTTTTTTATTATTATTTATGCCGATTGGACACTTACTCACTATCCGATCAATCAGCAGAAATATCGCGAAAATTTTGGCAGAAAGCTTCAGTAGCTGCTGCATTTGGTAGTTTTTCCAACTGTCGCTGTTTTTGAAGCCAAAGGCTACGTAATAATGTTTCTCAGCTTACACCATGAAACAAAATATCGCCAATCGAAGAATCTTTTTAAAAAACTTTTTTTACTGCGTAAAATAATCCAGCAACTAAATAAGGCAAATCCATAAAGAGCAAAATAACTTCCATAAATTTTTATTTTTGCACAATTTCAAACAATCGCCAAATTTTACTACTTATTTTGGAAACATTTCGGTTGAAACCGTATAGCGCCATTTTATTTTGACCAAAAGTATCTCTGCATCTGGCGACAATATTTGTATAATAAAAATTAGTAAGAGGGGGGAGTATTATCGAAGGTGTCTCAAAATGATTCTCGCAAATTTGGTAACATTTTAAACCGCACTAAGTACTTAGTGCCCACAATAATTGAAATTTCCCAAAAAAACTAAAGCAAGTGTAGGGGGAACACGGGCGGCTACATTTTTTAAAACAGTTCGTACATCAATAGCCGTACAGAGAAGGTTTTAGATGTAAAAAAAGTACTAACAGATAAATCTTTTTAAACATGTAAAGTTTAATTTCATATTTCGGAAATTCTTCAAATTTGTATACGCTTAAACGTCGTGCTTTCGTTTCTAAATGAATACTATTTTGTTCTTTATACTTATTGCTATTTTAGTTTTATGAGTAAGGAAGAAGCTCGATTTTTAATCACGTCAAAAAGGTTTGTTTTAAATTCTTTCGCTTAAAACAGAAAACAAGGGCAAATAACGATTGTTTCTCATAATTATTACAGACCCGGGCAACGCCGGGTATTTTTGCTAGTCACATATATTTTTAAGCAACAAAATTTTGTTCATTTCCAGTTTAAATATTTGCGTTTAATTAATTAAATGTCAAGTCTCAGTCATGTATGGCACGAAAGATCTTATATTTTTGTTTAATGGCCTTAATATTAATGTACTAAATGGCATCTCACATGCCTTACTTTGTTCCTTTATTTGAACGTGAAAGTGATTTTTTTCTTTCTTTCTTTTTTTTTTTTTTGTACAATATATACTCGTATTTTATACTGGAAATTTTTCAAATGTCACACCGGAAATATACTGAAATTCGGGATCACCAGATCAGTCAACATCCCATAAGATAATAGGGTAAATTGGGACTCGTTAGACCGGCCTTGATAATTTTAATACCTTTTTTTTTTAATTTATGACCAACAAAAAGTAGCGCCTATAGTTCTACAATTCCTATAATGAAATCATATTGTACAGTTATTTTGAAAAAATTTCAGAAACTTATTTTGGCAGTGCTACTTTTAATTGATTAACTCTCATAACTAAGCAACTTTATTTTTTAAATGGTTTTCATGAAGCATGAAGCAATAAATTGAATTCCTCTCTTAAAATAAGTTTTTTTAGTTCTTAAGTATTAGCAGTTTATTTTTTGTTGTAGGGAAAAAATCAGGACAACTTTTTTTAGACCAAGTACCTGAGGTATGTTGCTTCACTTTTAGAAAACACACAAAAACTTTTAGAACAATTAAAAAAGCAATACTCCAGTATTAGCAATAGTAAAGTTGCTAAAAACACAAATTGTGCTGATTGTTAAAAAAGTGTAACAATAGATGTTGGTCAATTTTAATTATATTGATCTTTAAACTTTGGTTTTTGATTCTAATCATAAAACATTTGTTTGGTACAAATGTTGGATAATATTTAACATTAAAATTGTAATAGAAATTGGTTTTGTAATGTGGGGACTCCAGGACTGTGGCAGGTTGGTTCACTTCACAAAGTTCTCTTAAAGTATTAATGGGGGGGAAAGGTAATGAATTGAAAATTTACTGGGGTGGTGAGAAATATTTAACTCATGGTAGAAAATAAAACTATGAATTGAAATTTATGATGAGATAAAAAAAGAAGAAGAAAAGTAGAGAGCCAGACCAATGTGCCCTGACTCCCCCTATACACTTACTTGTTCAGTCAAAATTCTTCTGAAAGTCAAAGTTTTTTTTAAGTATAAGTTGTAATTTCCTTTAAAGGGCTACTTTTTTTTTCCTTGTGCAGGCTGTTCAAACATTTTGGTAAAGAAAGAACTGTGTTGAAACGATTGCTAAATGTAGAGTCCGTGACGTTTTGTAGAGTCCGTAACCAAATTTAGAAAATTAATTAAAAATACCGAATTTAAATAATCATGAAACTTATTTTAGAATATTGTAACACCATAGCTGCCAACCTCAAGATACAAAAAATAGGAGCACTTAAGGGAAAAAAATAGGAGCACTGAGGGCTAAAATAGGAGCATGAAATCGTGGCCTGCGCTTAACCTTCCTTCTGTACCATAAGTTTCCATAAATTCTATGCACTTATAAAATGCTTTTCTAAATTTTCATGTTAGATTTTCAACAAAACTACAACCAAGTTTAAAACAAAATTATTTTACATTAAAAAAGCAACATTACATAGATACATATTGAAAAGTTAAAAAAAAAACATGATTACTGTTTGATTTAATAAAACTGCAATCCTTTTTAAAAAATATGCTTTTATACATATCCTATATGTATTGAAAATGCATTGCATAAGAACATATTGAAGATTAAAAAACGTAATTATTTCTTATACTTGGAAGTAAAGCAACTTCATAGTAAAGGTCAAGTTTTGAAAGTGGCCAGTGGCACTCGACTCCAAAAACTTAGTGGCCACCAATGTCATTAAGTTTTGAAATACAAACTGGAGTGGGGGAGGCAGTTTTTACAACTTCCCTTTAAAAAAAAACAGATGAATAGGATTTAAAGAGAGATATTCAATACTTTTTTTGCACATGGAAAATTTAAGTTAAAATAAATTTGATTTATTTTTTAAAAAAAAATGAATGAGAAGTCAGCGGGAACCTTCAATTTAGATGAAATAGTTTCAGTTTATAGCAAAGCCTACAAGGCAAAAAGGATCAAATAGATAAAATTTCCCCTTCAAGAAAATTATTTAAAAAAAAACATAACTTTTTGCCTTCTGTTATTTTTAATAGTTTGTATTGAGACAAACAACTAATTCCGTTTTCGGGAACTTAGGCTATTAATAGTCTTGTCTACTTCATGTTGCAAATGACAAAACATGGCAACAACGCGAAAAAGTCAAGACAATAGATTTGAGTTTGTTGCATTAAAAGTAATTATAAATAATTAATGAGCCTTAAAAAAACTAAAATTTAGACGAAATAGCGAGTTTTTAGCACATTAGAGTCTAAACCAATGAGGATAGAATAATATTCTGAAGAAAAAATTTTGCATTTTTCAAGAAAAAAATTTTGAATTTTCCGGGAAAAAAAATCCTATTTTGCATTATTTTCAATAGTTTGCATTCCAATAAACAACTAATTCCAATTATGAAAACTTGGCCACTTAAGAGTCTTGTGTACTAAAATCTCGCAAATGACCAAATATGGCGACTAAGTCAAAAATTCAGATATAAAATTTTGAATTTATAGCATGAAAATAATTCAAAAATAAAAAATCCCCATGAAACTACAATTTAATTGCGAATTTTTAGCACATTCGTGTCCAAAGCAATAAGGATAAAATGAAATTTTAAATGGTATAACTGTTTTCATATTTCTCAATAAAATTATTTAAAATAACCAAAAAAAAAAAAAACATTTTGCAGCACATTTTGCTTATTTTCATTAGTTTGCAGTTAAAAGAAACACCCAATTCTGCTTTGTCTTTGAAAACGAAGGCGCTTAAGTATCGTCTGCTAACTTCCATCTTGTGAATGACCAAACATGGCGGCTACGTTTTACACGTAGCTGAAATGCTCGATGAAAAAACGACGATCTCCAATCCGCGCTCCCACTCAGTGTTTATCCTGACACTAAGCTTCCAAAGCATCAAATTGTCTTCTCTTTCGAGTATAAGGAAATTTCTTCTTTTTCCTCCAAAATCGAAAAGTGTACAAGCAAAGTCAAAAAAACGGAGTTTATTGGAAAAAATCGGATTTTCGGAGTACGCAATAAAAATCGGAGAAACTCCGGGAAAAACGGAGCACTTGGCAGCTATGTAACACCATAGGTGAAGTTAGAAAACATTCAATTGAGTGATATAAAATGCATAAATAAAAATTTTAACAAAACTTTTCTTCTAATTATTGTTACGGACTCTACAATCACCATTTTCACAACTTATAATTTTTTAACGAATCCACTTTTTGATTAAAATTATTATATGTATTAGAGATAATCCTTTACTTTATTTGTCCCCAGCACCAGTTTTGGCTTGAAATTTGGTTCAAGTCACTATTGAAGAAAAATTCAATGTAGAGTCCGTAACGTTAAAAGTTGTATTTTTGATGTTTTGATTGGATTACATGAATAATATGAAGTAAATGAAGAAAAAAATATGACATGCATGTCCTTTGGAATGTGCTTTTTTAATATATATAAAAATTTTAACCTTTTAACAAGTTTTGTTACGGACACCCCTATGTCACAAATACCTTGGAATGCCCCCCAAATACCTTGGAATGCCCCCTAAGCCAAACATTAATTTTCAAAAGCAGGAAGGGGTAATGCCCCCCCCCCCTTTCTAAATGATGGGCCAGCATGAGAGGCTACAAGAATGAATCACTTGAAACAGGGTTGCTATTTTGTCCACTTTTTTGTAAAAAGTCCGGGATCCCAGAAGAAATTGGACGAAATGAAAAAAAACCCGATTATACATGCATTAATTTATTGTTATGGTGTATAATATTAGTGTATGATTCTAATACATTTTCTATTATGAATTAATCATTTAATTAAAATAGAATCATTAGCTTTAGAAAGGGGTCTGTCCAGGATTTTTCATAAGGTCCGTTTTTTTGTGAAAAATCAAATAATTTTGTGAAAAATGAATTAATTTTGTGAAAAAAAATCAAATTATTTTGGGAAAAAGCACAGAAAAACTTAAAAAGCAGAATTTCGTTTAAAACTTATAAAATTCCGTGAATTTAACAAAAATAAAAAGAGATTTTTTGGCTCTCCTCTGATATGCCCCCCTCTTGGCGAGATTTTAATTTTTCGCTCGATACGAAAATCTCCAATAAGGCGATAACTTGGCAACCCTGGTTTTGCAACTTGAACGCTGGAAAGTAGTTTCTTGAAGTCTTGTCTTTTTGCACGTGTCTATGTGGTAGGAGGTAGGTGCTCATATGTTCCGCTCTTAGGGAGATTTTAAGTTGAATACTCTAAAATAAAGTTTCAATTCAAACTTTATTTTAGAGTATTCTTTTTCTTGTTGTTTTTTAATGTTAATTTAGTTGAATTTTCTATTTTAATTATGAGTTCGGTTTGTGATGTTGTCCAAATGTATCAATTGAATTTTTTGAATGAATCTTCTTTTTCTTTTTCGTCAGGTTGTCCAACGTTTGGACGTACCGGAGTCCTAAATAGATTTTTTATATTTAAACTAATTGAAAATAAAGAGGTTTGTTTAGAATTTGAGCGGAACATATGTGCACTGCCTCACGTGAGGAAGTAAAAGAAAAGTAAAAAAGGTAAGTGAACATATTTTGAATTATTGTGTTTTTAGTGCGTTTCTGGTAGTTTGTATTTTGGTCTGATTGGCATTTTTGTAGCACAAAAATGGTGTTAATTTCACATAAAATCTGTGACTTTATTGTATACTGAACGGAGGAGATCTGTGACTTATATCCGACTGTGATGTATATTAAAAGTCGGAGGGATAACGGACCGAGCGGCAGCGAGGTCCTGGCGAGCCCGAGGTCTCATAGTACTTTCGTAATGAGACCGAGGCAGGGCCGGCGAGCCGAGGTCTCATTACGAAAGTACTATGAGACCGAGGGCTCGTATCCCGGAGAAACAACGGAAAAAAATTAATGCATTAATTTCATTAAATAATTAATGACATAATTTGAATTTTTCCTGTTGGCGCTAAAAAAGCATCGCTAAGAACGATGTATGACATATGACGTCATACATTGTTTTCTTGGCGACGCTTTTTTTGGCGCCAACAGGAAAAAGTCGCCAAGAGGGGGGTATATCAGATTTGTTCCGATTTTTTTTTGTTTACCTCTTAACAAAGCGTGCTAATCATCAAAAATTCGAAACATTGGATTCCAACAGCGGATGCAAAGAGATCGCAATTCTCAATGTGAAGGCATCAAAAGTATAAAAACGGCATGTAAAAGAAATATTTTTGATAAAATTATTTTAAAATTGCATTTTAGAGTCCTATGATAAACATTTCATTAAAAATGCAAATATTGACAAGCTGGTAAAATGTTGAGAATATTTTCTAATCAAGTCATTATAAAGCTTCAACGCCAGACGCTAAGTGGTGATAATTTTGAAGTTGGTAACCCTATCTGAAGCGATCATATTTTTTCCCCAACCTTACTATCTCTTTGCAATTGTAAGTTCATTTTGCAGATATATATTATTATTATTGTTTATTAAATCATGAGCGTGGGGGGGGGGGAGAACAGTGCTTACCAACGCCTTTTCAGAAATGTTTACAACAACATTAGCTGTGATAAAACAAACACAAACTAAATTGAGCATCGCAAGAGGGCCGATTTTTTTTTTTTTTTTTTTTGCAAAATTAGCAGATTTTGTATAAGCTGATCCCTCTAATTTGACTCCAAAAAAGGTTCCAAAAATTATCGGTTTTATATACGAAAATATGCGTTATTTTGCTTTCAGATTTGCTCTTTCAAAAACAATTTGTGAAAGATCCGATATTGTTTATCAGAATTTTGTGAAGGGTCCGTTTTGGTTGATCGGGATTTTGTGAAAGGTCCGTTTTGGTTGTTCGGGATTTTGTGAAAGGTCCGTTTTGGTTGATCGGATTTTTGTGAAGGGTCCGTTAACGGACCCAAATATCCTCTGGCCAGACCCCTGTTAGAATTTCATAAATCTAAAAAATTTAATTACACATTGGTGCAGCTAATTTTAGATCATAATTTACTTTAAAGTAATAAAATTTAACAATGTGAATAAGCTATTGGGCATGATTAGAACGTACCGAGTACTCGGTAACTACTCGGTACTCGGCCAAATTCTGATCAGATACTCGGCCAATACCGAGTAGTTGCAAAAAATTGAATATTGTCCAAGACAGATACTAAAATTTATAAAAATAAGAGCAAGCATTATATTCTGCAATAATTTACAATTAAAATTTATCAGTCAAATTTAAATTTTGAGAATAATGAAGTTTGTAATGCTTCAATGGAATAAATATTTTAATGCCCCCAAAGTTAATAAAACTCATTTATTAAAAATTACGCAAAAAATGTAAGTATAGAAAATATGGAATTTTTATATTAAAAATGGATTTTTGCTACAAACAAAAATTAGTTATAAAAAATGTAAAAATACCTTTGCTTAAAAAATAAAACAACCTTAAAAGTACAGTGCAGGAACTCTGCAGACACGTGTTTTGGCATTACAAGGAATTCCTTTTCCAATGCACAAAATGGGGGCTCGTAGATTTAAAGGCATCCGACAAAAGTCTATTTTTTTGTTGAATGTCTTTACATTCTTTAGCTCACATGTTATGCACTGAAAAAGACGTTCCTTGTAATGGGGGGGGGGGGGCCAGAAACATGTGTCTGGAGTGTTCCTGCATATTTGTTTTATCTGCTTTTAAAAATTATTTATGTTTGGCAGATTAGAACTATAATTGATTGGTATACAGTGAAACCCCTCCTAACGGACACCCCTCTTATGCGGACAATTTTTAATTCCCCAGTTCCAATGCAAACAACATTATTAAACCCCTGTCCTGCGGACACCTCTATATTGCAGAAAAAAATTTGTCCTGTTACTGTCCGCATTCGAGGGATTTTACTGTAATTTGTTTAATTCCAACTTGATTAATCATACCTTTTATTTATTTATTTTTAATTTAAAAAATTATTTTTTTGTAAAATTTTTGACACAAACAAAATTGTATATATATAATGCGTAATTAAATTTCAGCAGGAATTTAGTTTTTAAAACTATTATATGGACAAGGAGGTTTATACTACTATGCCAATAAGTTCAAAATTCATCACATGTGTGTCGGTGGTTCTTCTTAAAACATAATTGGTACTTTGAACTCGGCCGAGTAGTGAAAGGCCGAGTACTCGGTAACTCGGTACTCGGCCGAGTAATAAAAGGCCGAGTACTCGGTACTTCTTTAGGCATGATTAGATTATTATATACAATAGTAGAAAATAAACTCAATGGGAAAGTCAAGTGAAATGCTTAGAGACATAAAACAAAAATTTATATAGACTAAAAATATTTTATAATGGTTATATTTTTCAAGTTTTTATTGATGTCACCCCATAGTAAAATACTTATATGTACTCAGCATATTTTGTGGATATGTTAATGTCATACAAATTAAGAAAAATTACTACTTTAGTAGGGTTGTGGGTCAGAACAGTGTACCAGAAGAAGCTATAATAAGCAAGAAGGTAGATAGCTTTAAAAAGGCCATTAATCTTCAGTGGGAACTAATCAATTGCCTGGGGGGGGGGAGTCTAGTCAGAGCCTGTTGCTGATCATCACATTTGTATTGCAAGAACAGATTTCACCTTCATGAAAACATTTCTTTTATTAATATCAAGTAGTTTTTATTTATTTTTTTAAGTATGATTTTAATGTTTTGAAACTCCAACCTTTAAAAAATTTTTATTTCTACTTTTTAATTTTATAAATGCACTCATTATGGGCAATAAACCTCCACATCACAGATAAATTTACAGCTGATGTGCTTGTTTTATAAATGCTATTACATGCTTATAATTTATTTTAATACTCATTTTATTTATTAACACACTTACATGAACTTCAACTGATCCTACTTTTTTTATTTTTACTTTAAACTATTTTACAATAAATTGTTTATATACATATTTATGCATGCAATTTTTGTATTAAAATAGTACTTGAAAAGAAAAAATCTAATTTATTATTTTTAAACTTCAAATGTTTAACTCAAAACTTCCAGTTTACTGACTAAGTGGACGAAACGGACAAAATGACATTTTGCCCGGGACGGTTTTTTCCGGGGTGGACAAAATAGGATAACCCTAACCTAAAATGTAAACTAAAACGTACCACTAGCGATGTTCGATAAGCCCCCCCCCCCCCACACATACACACAAAATCAATGAGACCAAAAAGCTTTTATCTCCCCTGAACATTTCAATGGCGCAACTTAAAGCCATATCCCTCCCCCTCCCCCCGCAGTTACTTTGGTATCATGATCACATTAAAGTTATATTTACACAGGGAGGGGGAGGAATCTATTATGCAACATGAATGTCAACTACAAGATTAAAGGGACTTGGGGTTACATAATGTACAATCAAAGGAGTACGAAATAATTTAGCCGGTAGCTCCATTTTTTACACAACATTTCAAGTGCCATTAATTCATAATTCTGCTTTGCCTAATGCAATTAAGAGCAGTTAATGTGCAACGATGAATTGTTTGCTTCTTTCCTAAGCTTTTTCATGTGTCAGTTTGAAATCCAAGCGATACTATGAATACTATCTGCTACTGAATCAATTAAATACAACTTTCAATAAATACAATTTTCAATACCTTTACTTTGTTCTGTTTCTTTGAGAAAAGTTAAGTGATTCACAAGGCTATTTCCAAACTTACGCGGGGTACACAACGCGTTACTGACAATAAACACTATAAATATACCGAATAACCCTTAGTATAAACATACCCACTGACAAAGTTTAAACTAAACAGTATTTCTGAACAGAAATTTAAAATCACACCTTATGTTTAGATTTCAGAATTAATTTTAAAATAACTTGTTGGCTTCTATTTAACTTTTAAAAAAAAGTAAGTTTTTTTTTCTGCAGAGAATTTTGTGAAAAATATTTTTTAAGCACAAATGAATGATTGAAAATGTCCTAACAGTGTAAATTCATCTTCTATTGATATTTATTGATTCTAACATCCATGAATGCTTCATATCAACAAACTGCAATTTGCGCAATTGCCGGTAAAAAACTAATACATACACTACATCACGTGCTAATACGACAGATTTACCAAGCTAACAAAGAACTGCGCAGCCGCCATGTTATACAACTCTGAATCATCGTACTTACCAAATTTCAATCACTTTTTCGAAGATATTATACATCCCATCTATCCATAAAGGTTATCAATCCACAACGTGTATATTCCTAAGATTTAAAATCTTCAGTTATTTCGGTAAAATACTGCTAAAATTACGATATTTCTCAAATTCAAACGAATTTTCTTCTCCAATTTCAACATTCATCCACCTCGGCAAATGGCTGCCTAGCAAATGCTTCATTGCGATCTTACTGCGCATGCGTCAGAATAGGCTATGTTGGCTAAAAGCAAAAGATTTTAATGTTTGGCTTTCTGCACACTCTAATGCATTTCTAATATTTGTGTAGTAATTTAAATCATTTCTTTAAATTCGAACATGAAGGGAAAACTGAATAATATCGTACCATGTTTTCTAGAAAGCAGGAAAAATTCGAATTGCATTTTAGAACTTGAAGAATTTTTATTGGTAAGCTAAATTTTTAGATAATTCCTTTCGGCTTCATGAGCAAAACTACTAACTTAAGTTGTCTCCAAATTTTAAATTTAAGATCACATTACTTCCTATTAAACGGGAAAAAAATTTTCATTTCTATTTGTTTCAATTACTTTTATCTGTAAAATTAAAATACAGTATTTCTTATACAAAATCTCAAGTTTATAAATTTTGTCTTATTCCTGTATCAAAGTACGATTCCATATATTACCCACATTGTATTTTCATTTTAAGTGATATTCCATGCTACAATCATTAACGAACCGTTTATTTTTTGACAAACTATGCGTATGACTAGCGAGATCTCAATAATATAAATCGAACGACCAAAAAAATGTAAACTTTATAACTAGTGAAGGTATATGATATGAAATTGTTTTTGCATTGAAACATTGTATATTGTAATCGTGAGCGCTAAATCCTACGGAGGGTGGGATCTTGTTTTTTGCAATTTTCCCGTTTCCAAGTTATACATGCTTGAAATATAGCATATGAACTATACAATATTTTAAAGAGAGTGTGGACTTAGTAGTATGTTGATATGTTCCAGGTAATCTCCAAGACCACTGCACCCATTTGAAAAATTCTTTCACTATATAAAAGGTGCATTCTTACTGAGTGTAATAGGCTTACATTATGTGTAAAATTCACTGTTGACTTAATGAATATATTGACTGATAGACAAAACTGATTTCATTCAAGCCAGTTTTATCCATGGTTAAATCCTGCCTTATAGCTCCTGGTTTACGAAATAATATCTCGCTCTTTTGAATCTCACCAAGAAATATCATACTCAATTCTGACAGTCAGAGCCGGCCTTAGTACATGCGGGGGCCTAATTGTAGAAATCTTGCACGCCCTTTGCAGAATAGTTGTAAGAGAAGTGCCGACCAATTTTTCTGATTCGGGCAAGGATTCAAACTGCCACAATTATCCGTCTTTCTCAAAATTTCAACATCACGTTTGATTTTTACTTCTTTTTTTCTTAAAAAATAAATGAATAAATGGCTAATAAAATAAGTAAATTTTAAGAAAGTAGGAAAAGTAGCTCTGGTGATCTTTATGCTCAATTACATGTGGTTGGTGCACAAGAAAGGGGGGGGGCGGCACCCCTGATGCTGAGTTTTTCTTCTTTTATTTTTGTAAAATTGGACGATATTACGGGATTTTAACATGACTGATTAAATTACCCCCAAAAAATGAAATATGGCCCCCCAAAACCTGCTCACATGGCCATTCGTAGACTTCCCTCTTCCTATTCAAAGTTTGATTGCCATGAAATAACATAAGAAAAGACTGTTTAGTTGGAATTTTTAGTTTTTATTTTCATGCAATAAATCAACCCACCCAGTAAAAAATCATTTTTCTATAGATCATCATTATTGTGCAACTTTGAGAAGTGAGGGGGCAAGCCCCTTGAGCACCAATTGGAGTGAGTGGGTGGGCATTAACCTGCCGATGGCAGGTTAATGGGCATTGGCAGGTGCCCCCCACAAGCCGCCTATGTGCACGATTTATAGCTTAGACGGAAAAACAAATACAGTCTACTCCCGCTTAGT
Source organism: Uloborus diversus (assembly GCF_026930045.1). Lineage (NCBI taxonomy): Eukaryota > Metazoa > Arthropoda > Arachnida > Araneae > Uloboridae > Uloborus > Uloborus diversus. The sequence continues at coordinate 28,057 of NW_026558625.1, forward strand.
GGTGTAAAATACCCAGGTATTTATTTTTTGGGGGTAAATACCCAAATTGGGTATTTACCTGGATATTTATTTCAAAAATTTATATTCAACTAAAATACTTTTCTGTATGTATTCCACAATGTATATATAACCAACCATGTACAAAACAATAAATTTTTGCTCAAAAATCGTATTTTGATCACATATTAAAAGAATTAGTGTGAAACAACTTAGCAATCTAATATGATATTCACGTTAAATGTGCTGGATATGTTGAAAGCCAAATTATAGATATAAAAAGCCATTCTACAAAAATAAAAAGCTTAACTGGTTACAAAAAAAAGCAAACATCAATTTTTTAAAGTCCTAGTCTTTATAACCCAGTAATGTGTCTCTGCATGACATCAAAATTTGAAGAAATGTTGCTCAATTTGTTATTACTATTTATTTACCTGTATCTTTTGCAGAAATTTCCTCCAAACTTAGTTCAAGTGTTCAGGCATATTCTGCAGATAACGTAGTCCTTAGTTGACTTATTTCATTTTGATATTTTAACTTTCTCTTTTTATTGTACAAGCATATGTATTGAGTATGAGAAAAAATAGAGACATTACAGCTGTTTTACAATGTCTTAATTTAAAGAACAGAACAATTTAATTCTAAAAATAAATGCAGTACAACATAAATGTTAGCATAAAAATATTTCATCATTCTTTTTCAGTAAAATGTGTTTAAAGATGTTTTACGGTTTATGTTTTTTAAAAAGGAAATCTTCACCTTTTGATACTACCTAAATTCTTTTGGCAAAATGCGCAGTTATTAGGGGATTTACCCTGCCTTCAGATAAATACCCAAAAAAACATTTACCTTCCTACCCTACATCACTAATTGCATGTATTAAAAATAGTTTAAATAAATTTTCATCATGAAGTACCAAGGAGCAAATGCGAATGAGCAAGGCAACAAAAAGCAATATTTTGATTTTTTTTTTTTTTTTTGCTTATTAATGTGAAAATTGTTTCTGTATTTGCCACATTATCACTTAAGCAGCAATAAAATAAATAAATAACATCATAGTCTTAATAACTTCTCAGTTTATTCTTCCAAACATCCCTCATGCTTCCTTTTTTTTTTCTCTCATTTTGGATATGACTAACCTAGATTGTGATTTTGAAATCCTGAAGTTCATCATTGAATTGCTTATACTTCTCCAATTATGACATTAGAAAGAAAGATTCTTTGGTTCACGATAAGTTTCTTTCATTATTTCATCAAATCTTCAATAAAAAATATTATAATCTGTAATACATATGCATGTATCAGTTTTAACTATTATTTCATAGTAAGATTTTGAAAAAAAATTCCATTCACTTTTTGCATTTTTTTTTGTAAAACACCCTGTTTTTGGGTATTTACCCAGGCCTTGGGTAAATAACCAAAAAATATTTACCTGATCCGCATCACTACTCCCGCTACAACGCGATTCGACTTAGGCGAAATGACTATAACGCGATTTTTTCACCCGTAAATAACTTTAGACCTAACGCGAATTCCTCGCCGGCAACGCAAAAATTTTCAGAATGGAATCGCGGTGTGAAAGTTTCGACTTTATTATTGGCTACTTAACATATTTTTTCCGTGAATCAACCTTCATCCTTTTAGCATTACTAGCAGCGAAAGTTCCAAAACAGTACTAGTCTGAACATACCTTTGTTTGTGTATACAAATAACTTCTCCGCATTTACCGTTTTTTTTTTTAATTCTAAATGCGAAAGTTGATGAAATGTAATGACACCTAAATGCACTATTCATCGAAAGTTTTTCAAGACTGACATTTAAAGAAAACCTTAAGGTTCTCGATATGCTTGAACAACTAAAAAATGCATCTAAGGTAGCACGACAATATTGGGTGTGAGTGAATCTTCCATGTGTACAATTAAAAGTCAAGATAAAGGAAATCCGTAAAAGTTCGCCGAATAGTGTCTATGCAGAAATTATGAAAATGGAAGCTGCTCTTGTATTGAGAATTAAAGAAACCATGGTTAGGGGTGTTGCCATAAATGGAAGCGTATAAAAGAACTAATGAAGCAACTGTATTTAGAAATATATTATAATTACGATTTGATCACGCTGCATAAATCATCAACATTTATTTAAGTTACAAATATCATTACTGGATCTACTGCACAGTATTATTATAGACCATCATTTTATTATTGCTACATACTGTATGTACCATACTTGTATATTTTATGGTTCTCTTTCCTCTTGACCACTGATTTTGTGCATCGTAACAGTATTTTATGTTGATTAAGACCACTTTTTTAAAAATAGAAATAAAAAACCAGTTCTTTATGTAAGAAATGATAATGTATAGTTAAGAAATGATTTAAAACAGTTTGCAGGGGCGGATTTAAGGGAGGGTAGGCGGGGCTACTGCCCCGACGCCTCTACAACAAAGGGGCCCCCACCATAAATATCCTAACTTACGCGGGTCAGCAAATTTTAAATTTTTCTCCCCTATAAATTATATTAACTAGTAGTACACGCACGGCTTTGCCCGTAATAGTAAATTAAAAGGTCTTTTGGGTCGCCTGTATATTTACAAATAATGTTTGGTGAATTTTTTCGCCAATTGGCTTGTGCTCATGTTACGGTTCCACGTTATGATAATTTCATAATTTACTCGTCCCTCTTATGACAATTTTATTCTTAAAATTGGAACAGAAAAAGAACCACATCGAATTTTCAAAATATCGCTTCGAGGTAGGTGCACACCCCCATGCTACAAACTAACTTTGTCAAATTTCATGAAAATCGGCCGAATGCTCTAGGCTCTATGTGCGTCACAGAGATCCGGACAGAGAGACTTTTACCTTTATTATTAGTAAAGATAATATAATAAAATAATAGCTGTAACTTCAGGATGTATTTACTATTAAAGTGCTGATCGAAAATATCGGATATATACATACAGTCGTCCCTCGCTACTTTGTGCTTCGACTTTCGCGGCTTCACTACATCGTGGTTTTTCGTTTTTTATTTTATTTTTTCTTTTCAAATATAGTAATTAGCCTTTTTTATGCACTCGTATAAACTTTTTCCTACAAAAGAAGAACAAAGTATGTCTTTCGAGTAAGGTAAGATCTTCTGAGGGGCTGTAGTTGTACTAGTTGAGGGAGTGGAGGTATAAAATCGCCGAAGAAAGTGTAGCGAATCGCTATTTCATTTTAACCGTTAAACACTATAACTGAAAAGTATAAATCACTAGAGGATAAATTAATCTGTAAATGGTGTTCAACAGTGTACTAGCTTTTTAAGTTGTATGCGCAATACCTTTAATGTTGATAAATGTAGAAGAATGGGAGCACATACAGTCACTAACTGGCAATTAATTCTTCATCGAACAAGTTAAGCTATTTTCATAGATTAATAGTAGTGTGTAAGAAATGCAAGTATGTATGTAGTTTTATTTCCCAATAATATAACTATGTGATATCTGTTACGTCTAATCATGGCCCCACTGAATGCGCTGGCGCTTACCAGGCCTTGACAATTTTTGACTTTCCTGTGTTAAACCGGGGCAACTATTTCTGCACTTGAACATGGCCACACTAGATGGAAAAACTTCAAAACTTCATATTTGCCCATTCTGACCGCAAGGAGGCGCCACAAGCCACGGTTGCATCAACCAATCAACGACAAGTTTCAAAGCTTGTTTATTTTAATTAATAAATGAAACGGAAAACAAACATTAATATTTCGCAAGATGCTCAGAAATATACCGAATCAACCAATTCGAATCGAATCAGTAATGTTATTCAGCTGATTATTTAATGCGTAAATTGAGCATCTAAAGTTGGTTTGTCAATTTCTTTTAATTTAATTTTACATGCTCATTTATAGTTTGTGCTTCATTTGTTGGATTATTTTACGCTTAATGGAGAAACTTAATTATTCAGAGGATTATTTTTTATTTTAATGGACTTTTTGATTTTGTTTCTAGGCTTGCTTCGCTTATAAGTCTTTAAAAAGACAAAATAGTTCATGGTATCGCCAAATAAGTACTTTATATGTAACTTGAAATAGTCCATGACAATAAATAAAATTGAAACTAATTGCCAGCTTAAAAAATGCACCGCTACGTACCTATAACGGAAAATTACCCCCCTCCCCACCCTTTTTTTATTTTAAGAAATGCTAGATATTTAGAGCTGTTCCTAATGTTATAGAATTAGAAGAAGATGACAAAAATTTGTAAGCAGATCTTAGACTCCTGCGGATTCTTGACGATCTACTGTGCGTGTGTATTTTATTTTTCCAACAGAAAATTCATATCCAAATTTTCGCCAAACTTGGCGATCAAATATCTTACAAAGTTTCTAGTTCAAAGCTCCTTTCTCATTCATTTTTCAAGTGTAGAAAATAGTTTTTTTTATGACTAGAATTCAATGTTTACAGGATTTTACATCGCTAAATATTTTAATTTTCTTAAAAATACAGTCGATTTGCGATTACTCGAAGTCCGAAACATTACTATAACTCGAAATTTTTATCAAGTCCCTACTTTTTTGTCTTTAATTCCATTCTAATTATTATAAATAACTCGAAGTTAACTTCTTTCAACTCGAAGTTTTTTCCAGGATTACTCGAAATTTATTTCGAAAGAACGAAAAAAAAAAAAAGAAAGAAGTGACTATGGGAGAATAATTATTTCACCTTCATTTCCAATCCGAATTTGAAACGAACGAAGATGTGCACATTTCCTGAAGTAGAATCAGCTCTATTCAAGCGGTTCCACCATGCTTTTGATTTTTTTCTATCAATACATTTGATTAAACTGTGCATATTGTGCTAAAAAACTTAAGTTCTACAATTTTGTCTGTTATATGTACATATTAAAGCATTCGATGGTTTTTAGTATTAAAATATCAAAAACCAAAACTATCGTTAAGTCAAACTTTCGATAAGTCGAAGTTTTCCATCTTTCTTTTCTACATTCGAGCTATCGCAAATCGAATGTATGTTTAAAAATATCTTTAAAATGGCAAATAAAAAAAATCATATCATTGTTTTGCTTTTGCAAGGACAAAATAAATTTTGTACGGAACTCTCCCCTGCTAGGATTTTACAAAATATCAACAGTGTTGATATTTTGTAAAATAATCTGTTCCACATTTTTTTTTAATAAAAATTAGTTTCACAAATTCATGTGTATTTATTTGAGGAGTTTCTTTCCCTATTGCATGTATTTGTTAAATGTTAAAAATAAATTTTAAAAAATAATAATAATTTGAATTTTGGCTGCTTGGGTTCGAATAAAGTTATTCACGATCATGAATTGCAATAGGATCCTACTCGTTGGGTTTCTTGTTTCTACAAATGGAATGAAATGGAAATGACCAAGAAAAATTGCACCCGTCATAATATGACTGTTGATTTTCTAGAATAGGTAATATGAGTCTGTAAATAAGATAAATATTTTATGGCCGAATCTGACCTTTATCATAAAAATTATTATTTGCGTGAACACTTTATAACAACTGAAAAATATATTGAAGTAATAGCACCTGGGATGCTAACGGTAAGGTGGGAGCCTGGGGGTGGGGATAGAACCTGAGCTAAAGTGAACGCTCTCCGGTCTGTGCGCCTTCCGATGTGTGTATGTACACTCAAACCTGTTTTTGTGCGGACTTTTTTTGGGTAGTTTATAAAAATTATTTATAAAACGAGCGAAAATTTTTAAGTTTTTTTTTTTTTTTTGAAAGAATTTTAAATCATAGGATCTGACAATTTTTTAAAATAACTTGACTAAGTTTAATATTTAAAAAATAATGCATTAATCGGTGCGCTTTCATTGTTTACGCTTCTGCAGATGACATCACAAATGATGAAATGCCATTCACTGATGTCACTCACAGAGCACAATATTCAATTAGTTTCTTTACTCACAAGTGTTGGCAACTATATGATTGATAGTAAGCGTAGAGTGCAATATGTAATTCGCTTCTTGATCATCATAACGTAGAAACGCGGTAGACAGATGCGCCAAAATACATCATTTGTGACGTCATAAAGACCACGCCTTATTTTCAAAATCAGACATTTAAAAAATTAAAAACTAAGCTTCGGAAAAATGAAAGTTTTTTCTAGCTCCATGTTATTTTTATTTATTTTTTGATTATGCTATGAATTTCCTTTAGTAAGGAAAAAAATCTGCACTTTTTCGAAATAGCTCTTGTTCACTAAACGTTTGTGCATCTCTATGCGTATTGTGCACTAATATACTACTAAAATCTACACTAAAGTTATTATAACATGAGATATGCTAAAAATGGAAGGGGAAAAAGAAAAATGACATTATTTTGGTGTCGGTAAAATATTGGTGCGAGAACCACGGACCCGTCGTAGAACCATGTATTAGTCACACTCTGATTTTAAATGTTTTTAAAATTATGTGAATGGTTCATTTTCTCAAATTGCCATCATGTTTTTAACTTTTCTATTGTTCTTCTTCATTTGAAAAAGAATATTCCTAACCAGGCCTGTCAAGTGGGGATATCACGGGGGGGGGGGGGGGGGGGGGCAATTATGACAACCCTAAATTTTACAAACATACTAAAATTAGGCATTATGCTTGTTTTTTCCCGAACACAAAACCTTTGCCCCCCCCCCCCCCCCCGCGAATTTTTAAATGTCGGACCTGTTCCCAAGTGTACATTTTTAATTAAATTCTGTTCGTTGTAAAATATACACTACATTAAGAGCGAAAAGAATGGCAATTGTTAACGTAAATTCCTATACCCCCCCCTCTAATTCCCATCAGGGTCAAAAGGGGCAATGAATGACCCTCTGAAATTTTGCGAAATGAATGTATTTACAGATTGCGGAGCGTGTTTTTTTTTTTTTTTTTCGATGTAAGCAGAAAAAAAATTCGCATGTAAATGAGCATGTAAAATTAGAAATGAGGGCTGCCTGCCATATAGCATCAATCTTAGAACTGTTGTATCCAAATGGGAAACCCCAAGGGATTTTCAATAAAAAATTTGAAAATTATTCAAAGCTTTCAAAAAAAAAAAACGTTTGAAAAAATATATTAAGAATTACGCATTAATATTAAAAAAAATCATATGTTTTCTGTGTTTAGTTAAAATTTTTTATTACGCGTAATTTTTGATATAATATTAAAATAATGACAAGAAATGCTCTTCACCTTTGTAATACAATGTTTATTCAGCACTTTTTCTCTTCATTCCTTTTTTCGAAATTGAAATTTTCGTCAAATGACGTACGCCCGACAATAAGTCGAGAAATCACGTATTCACAGATGCCAAAGCGCCAACGCTCACAATCACGCCAAGTGGAAACAAAAACAGGGGTAGCCAGTGGCGCCTTCTTTGTTGCCATGAGTTTCAGCGATTGCCACGGCCGTTAAGTATTCAGTGGGGCCATGGTCTAATCTATCTCATTTTCTGTGTAATATATTAAGTAATGCAAATGTAATGGTGGCTAAGGGTGCTGTTTCATGTCTAGAAGGCTCAAACTATGTTAAAAAACCAATTAAAATTGTCCTAAGTAAGTTTATGCACTCTAGTTAGGAAAATATTCAATTTATAAATATAGAATCCTACTTCGCCGAAATTCAGGTTTCGCGATAAAGCCTGGAACGCATTAAGCGCGATAAACCAGGGTTGACTGTATATATCGAACTATTCGGATATTTTCAAATATATGATAATCTTTTCGAACCCTGATTAGGGGCCTTCATTCCTTCGTTGCCCTGGGGCCTCCACACTTCCAAATCAAGCCCTGACAGTTTGAGGTGGGTATTTATTAACAAGTGTCTAAAATAATTAGGTGTGTTTGTAAAAAATTTACATTCCCTTTTCCAAAACCTGAAATTCTGACTTACGCGAGGGGTCTTGGAATGCATTCCCCGCGTAAGTCGGGATTCGGCTGTTCACCAAAATTTGTCAGTTCTAAAAAAGCAATTTTAGCCTACAAGCAAAAAAACCAGACATCTTTGGGATGTCCAAAGTGGAACAGAATTGCAGGGAACAGGGGAGCTCTTCTTGGAATTCTTTCGGAATTGAAGTTTAAAAAAGCAGTTTTGGTATGGAGATGAGGTTATGGTTTTTCATCAAAAGCTTTTTCCTACAAAGTTTGAAGCAAATTCGCCTCACAGTTCGGAATTGCATTGAATTTCCCCGTAGGCGCTAATGTTAAGTTTTTTTGAACTATTCAAAATTAATCAAAAAATAGTTCAAATCAAAAAGTGAAATATGGGAATGAGGTGTCCTCGCCGAGATCTTTCGAGCAAAAAAAGTTTTTTCGAATTGGACTATTCATTCAAGAGTTATTAGGGGGGGGGACAGGCAGACCGACAGACATTTTTCCCCATCCAAATACCCTACTTTCCTATTTTTAATTTCTCAATATTTATTTAATTATTTTATTTATTTTTGACTTTTTTTTGTTTTTCGCGATATTTTTATGATGCATTAAGCCTTCTTTCATGCTTTTTTTCTTCTTTTCTGACTTTTACTGGGAAAGTAGGCTAAAAAAAGGAACTTTGCTTTAAAAACTTGAAATGAGAGTTCTAACAAAAATAAAGAGACTTTTCAACTATTAGCAAAGTTACCTTAAAAAAGAACAAAATATGATTCTCATATCGGATGTTAAAAGATTGCATTTTTCAAAATGTAGACATCTAAAGAAAAAACGGTAATTAAAAGAGTTCATTTAAAGTTAATCATCCTTGTTAGCATCGAAAAATCAAACCCATATAATTTTCTCCCAAAATAACAGTTAAAGATTGCACCGCACCCACCGTAGAAACGCAAATATTGACCAGCTGGTAAAATGATGAGAATATTTTCTAATCAAGTCATAAAGGTTCAACGCCCCCCCCCCCCCAACACTAAGTGGTGATAATTTTGAAGTTGGTAAATCTATCTGAAGCGATCATATTTTTTCCCAACCCTTACCCGGAAAAAATTCGTGACATTTAGACCAATTTTTGAACATTTATTTGCACTTTCCTTGAATTTTAACTTTGACTTGTAAGGTAATCAACAGTCTAACTTAATTGTTTGTGCCTAAAAATTAAGATTTGTTCTGCATGTGAACACAAATAATATTTTTTGAATCAAATTTTGAAAAAAAGTTTATACTTCACATATATAACGTTTTTGGCAAAAAAAATTTCTTGAAATAGAATTTGCTACACATTTATTTGTTCTAAAGAGTTTGCATTTAATATTTTTTAAACTTCAATGCTGGATGCAACATGTATGCCAGTAAATAAGCTGTAATTTAAGCCATGTTACACCAATTTTTGTATTTTTGATTTGGTTCTTTGTTTTAGCGATAGTCGATATCTTTTCCAAGTCTTTCCAAAATAAGAACGGAGTCGAATATAGAGCAGCACTTTTTTTTTAAACTTTGTCAGTACCACAGCAATCGATTTTTTGACTGTTCAATCATATACTGTTGTACATTATGCTTTACTTCAATATTTGCGACATTGTGTGTATAAAAATCAGCGTTATGTAAGATCAGAAAGAAAAAATATGAAAATTGTTCTTTTGAAAAGATTATGCTTAAAAATATAACTTTTACCTTTATTCGATAATTATTCATATTATGTTAGTTTTATAAAGTTTTTTTCTTGGATCTTCATTATATTTTATCTTAACCCGCATCGTAACCACTTCTTGAAGTATTTCGTATCATAAAGGGTCTATATATACATGCATACTAATATGTTAATCAAGTCAAACGTTTCAATCAATATTTCCCCGCAGAAAGCTATTTTAATTATTTATTTTAGTTACAAGATTTTGTTCTAATCTCTTTAATTAATCAAGAAATTAGGTATAATGTGACTATTGAATAACTGTTAATTACATGGAACCTTAATTACCTTCCGAAAATTAATTGTTTTTCTCGCAAATAGTATTTAAACCAAAAAAAAAACGGTTTTAAACCAAAAAAAAACGTTTTTTTTTGGTTTTTTTGAAAAAAAACGTTTTTTTTACCAACCCTGAATGAAGTAAATAGTGAGCTTTAAGATTTTTATCAACACAAATGAGGAAAGTAAAAAAATAATAAAAGTAAATATATAAGTAAAATAAATTAAAAAGCCAGCTTTGGAATTCCCTGAAATTTTGGAGTCTCGAGTAAATTTCCACATTTTCCATGTGATAGTAAGATTCTGAGAAAGGGGCCCCTGACCCTTACATTATTGCAAACTAAAAATAGCTGATAATTATTAAAAATTTGTACTTCCCAAATACCTAGTTCCTTTCTCTTGACCGGAAGTTGCAGGGTACAGAGGGTATGCCTTAGATATGGATTTAAAAATGTTCAACCGGCTATATGTTTTATTTTTTTCTTCTGAAAATTTATTTGAAACTAGTAGTTTTTGACATATATTTGCTAGCAGGAAGCCTGCCTCAGGCAACTTCCCTACTCCCTTAATCGCACTGAAAGCTGCTCCATACCCACAGATTAAATATCAGTTAAGCATATGGAACTTTTTATTTCCTTTATTTTCTTATTTATTTTTGTGAGGGAGAAAAAAAATTTTTTTTTGAGCGGGGGTCCCTGCTGGCACGGGGCCCTATTAGGCTCTTTTGCTCTAAACGGCTTAAGGCTGGCTCTGCTAACAGTTCTCGGTACTCATTGTGTTCTTGTTTCTAACCTGAAAGGTGTTGATCAAGAAACCTGAGCAGGGTTGAGCGTATATCATCAGGTACTTTATTGCTACCCTACCTATGCATTTGTCGAGTTTTGTTCAGGTTTTTCTAACTCTTTTGAAAGTTCTACGTCTGGACCAGAAGTTGCGCTCATCCGAGAGTAAAAATATCCCTTTAAAACTCACTCAAAATCATGATGATCACAAAGGAGATCACAGCAGATCACGATCGAACAATTTTTTTACATTGATATAAGTAAGGGGAGGTGGGGCACATTGGTCCACTTTTTTACTTATTTTTTATTTCATCAAAAAATTTAATGATTAGTTCGATTTTCTACAGTAAGTTTCACTAAACACTTCTCAACATCAGAGATTTTTTTTCGAAGTGTTGAATTGATAAATTTTTTTATATTAATTTTTTAACGGAATCTCGTAAAGCAGACCAATGTGCCCCAGGGGTAGGGTACGTTGGTTCGCCTGGTAGGGCACGTTGGACTGCATAACTCAGATAACATTTGTTATAATTTTAGTGATTTTTTCTCCGGCAATTCACTACTTCGATGTTGTGGTCCGACTGTATATCATGATATATATTGGCGAACCCAGCAGTCACTATTTTTTATTTAAGTAAGCAGTTCATTTTACACCCTATGCAATTAATGAATGACGGCATGTTCCAAAAGGTTAGTCACATAATTGTAAAATTATGTAATATATTTTTAAAAATGTGTTGCAAACTGTGTAAACAGCACAGTACATACATTTTTCAGAGCTTTAAGCACAAAAAATGAATTTGAAATGTAAGAAAAGTATATTACTTATTTTTTAATGCATTGAATTCATGTTACAATTTTTGTGAAGAATAGCTATTAGTTTATACTGTAGGCTGTATACAGTATTCGTAATTAACAAGTGTCCTTTATCTTCATTGTGAATAATTTTTAATGTTAAAGAAAAGTTGCATTAGATCAATAAATCAGTTATAAAAATTATTTCAATTATTATAAATACATATACAATTTCTTTTAATCATGCAATAAAATATGCAATCCTCATATAAATAATAGCCCATAATCGAGTAACCTGCGTGTTTCAACAATGAAACCCTTTCCACGGCATGATAACTTGATAATATGTTTTGGTAATGTTTAACATGCAGGAAAAAGCTTTATTGTGACAAGGCTGAACTTGATCCAGTAACTTAACTGTTTTACTGGTAAGGCTGTGTCAGTTCAGAAGAATGAAGAAAAGAAAAAATGGTTGACAAATAGCACTACCTACTGGGGTTTAGGGTTAATCCACTGGAGTTAGGGTTAACATTTCAACTATCAAAATATCACCAAACAGGCAACGGCTTCATTAAAATGTAGAATAATAGAAGCAATTTTCACCCATCATACCTTGACGGGTGACTTTCTAGTAACAATAATGTATGCATAAAAATAAATTATGCATCAAACTGTATGTGTACTCAACACATATTAAGATGCTTTTATACAATTCAGTTTACGCCATCTATATGGTGGTTAAATCCAATTTTGGCCGTTTTAACCGGTTTTTGCTAGTGGCATGGCCAAAATGGGTTTTGTCAGGCCGAAACTACAACGTGGTTTTTGCACCTATCAAAAACTTCTGATAGACAAGAAGTACAAAACTGCAAGGTACAATGTGTTTCTGTGAGAGTCGTTACTGTCCGTACTCGTAAATCTCAAAGCTCCCGTGTCATTTGCTAATAATTGCTTAACTGTTATTGTTTGTTCTTCAATGTTCTTTCTCTCTTTTGTGTTAGTTTTTGGTCATTGGTCAATACACGCATGAAGCCCAGTCGCTCTTTTTGGCCCTGCAGAGTTTAGAATTTCCCATTCTCTTCATTTTTGATATCTTGCTAAGCATCTGCTGTGAATAATGTCAAAGAGATCATCCATAATTTCCACAAAAGAATATCTTCTCACTTTTTCTTTCTCTAAAGTTTTAGAAAAAAAATTCTGTAAATGTTTACATTCATTTTGTTTATTATGGAGTTTGACTAGTTTGTCAATAGTCGGTGGAGTTTGTGCAAAAACATTTCACTTCCGGATACCAGTATGAAATTTTGTATAGCACTTATGTTCATATAAGAGAGCAAAAAAACGCCGGGAGGCAATTGATTGGAGGTCAAGACCCCCCTGTGGTGACGTCATCAAAATGGCCGCCATGTATTGGTTAGCACGTTGGTTTAACTGCTTAGAACTACATAATTGGTCATAATTTTGCAAAATTCAAATACATTATCTGAAAGCCGTTTAAAAAAGCTCTTCAACAGTGCTTAGTTATATTTTCTACTAACGGTACCCGCACGACTTTGCTCGTAGTAGAAAAGTTAAAAGTTAATTTGATTCGCCTGTATATTTACAAACAATGGATGATGAATTTTTCCTCAATTTGCTATGTTAATTTGCTTGGCCATTTTACGGTTCCTTCCTTCCTTCCTCAGGTGCACGATAGCCCTGGATGGGCCCTGGCCTTTTCAACAATTGTTTCATGTTACGGTTCCACGTTACGATAATTTTATAATTTATTCGTCCACGTTATGATAATTTGCTCGGTAAAATATTCCTAAAATTGAAATAGAAAAAGAACAAATTCGAATTTTCGAAAAATCGCTTCGAGGTGCACACCCCCATGTTACAGTTTAATTCTGTGCCAAGTTTCGGGAAAATAGGCCAAGCTGTTTAGGTGCTATGCTCGTCACAGAGAGACATCTGGACAGATATCCCGACAAACTTTAAGCTTTATTATTAGTAAAGAAGACAAATAGTTTAATTATTATTACAATATCAACGTGAAAATTGTAGGAAAACAATGACTTTCCTGTATTCTGCGATGTTGGAGTAAAACTTTTACTGTTATACCTGCATTATAAAAGAACCTTTCCAATTGCATTAAATTTAAATTTGTACTTCATGTTTTAACATTTTTTGTCAGCATATTACTTTTATATTGAATGAAAGAAAGGTTAAAATGCAGAAATAATCAAAGTCACCGCCCCAGATGGATCGAGAACTTTATTATTAATGCTATCGTATAATAAAACAATTTTGTTAAAATGCTCACATTTTAAACATATAAGACAAATAGACGAAAATTACATGTTTTAATACAAAGAAAAAGTACCTGTTATAACAAAAACCGTAATAAGTTTTTTTAAAGAACGTTTTACGTATTGCACTGAACCTCACAACTACAAAGAAGTGTACAATTCAGATCTGATTTGACGCATCGACAGCGTGTAGACATCTCTTTGCACTTGCCTGATATCAGTTCCTGAATTTTCTCCATTGTTATTTCGGGGTGTGCATACCAAAGAGAATCAAACTCTTCACCGATTTTTACCCATCCCCACTGATATGGATCCAAGAGCTGAAAATTTTGCTGAAGACATTTTGTCCATAGTAAACACTGTAATATTGCTCTCTTAAGGTGATGCAGAAGATCATTGCTAGATGGTGGAATACAGTCAACTGGTCTGTTTTACTGGGTGAAGAAAATTCTCCTAGCCTCATTTGCGGTTTCCATTGAGCTTGATGAATGATACGTCAGGACTTCGAAGCGCTGAATAAGTAGGAAATTCTCATCGTCTTCATTGATGCTCTCGGGTACTTGAGTATAGTGCAAAAAAAACTTTGTCAACATCTCTAATTGCCATCCACATTTTCCATGCAGTACCTAGTTTTACCAATGCTGGTAAAACTAGACACCGTGTGCTCATGTAAAGGCATGGGAAAAAGGCAGAAGATCTGGAATACCTAGTGGAACTTTCCGGTGCAAAATGTAGATGGGAAGATACCGCAGATATTTTCCACTTCCATACTCCACCTATAGCTCTTGCAGTTTTGGAACTCAGAACATAGCAATAACTATATCATCACTGTCAACAGTTTTCACGGTGATCTTTGCATTACCGGAGTATTTCGAGTATTCATGGTGCACATAAAGGAATAGCCTCGCATCGGCTTCTTCGTGGGATACGGGAGGCATGGTTTCAAAACTGTTCTTGACTCAAGCAATTACGGTGTCTTTGTAGGAGCATACAACCTGCTTCCCATCTGGTAGATCCATCTTCACGAGATTTTCTGCCAACAATTCGAAAAGCTCCTCTTTATTTTCATCTTTCGCAATAAATTTAGTAAATGACTTTGGTATCAAAACATTGGATTTAATACTCATTCTTGGTCCAGATCCTCTCGATTGTCTCGTGTCGCTTTTCAAACTTCCTTTTGAATGCCGGTCAAAAACTAAATCTACCCTATGAACGCTTTTTAGTCCCATTAATATTCACAATCTGATCGCAATTTTGTTGGACAGTTCCAGTAGACTGAGGAACAAGCATGGAATCAGTGCAGCCCCATAAATGAACAATTGCTTCCGGAATAGCTGTCAAAACCAGTCCAGTTGATTGGACGATACAAGAAACTACGCCGGACTTTTTTCTTGGTTTCCTAAATTTGCCAAGGTTGAATATAGAAGGTGGACACGAGCTGTTTTAGTTAGAAAAAATTCTTTTACACCCATTTGAATTGCTTGGCAGGCAACATATAGCTTAATAAAAAGAGTGCTGCCCCTCCTCAAATCAACAATGTTTTGCTTGTCTTTGGACTAAACAGATATATTTTTCTGCTCATCAAGAGGAGTTTGTTTCTTTTAATAACATCATGTATGGATAATTTTCTTAACACTAAACGATCTTCTACAAATGTATTGAATTGGCTTGTGCTGACATCACAGAAACTTTTTTCCGAGAGAACAGTTTTGTTGCTGTTTACTGTAGTTTAATCGTCATCTTCGAATGGATTCCCGTGTTCTTCAAATGTTTCAACTAGTATGGAAACATGAGTTTTATACCGAATACAAAAGCTTCTAGTATCTTCATGTATCTAGTATCTAGCTTTTCAGTATTTACGTCAGACTTCAGGCTCTTATTTTCTTCAAACTCCCCAATCATGCGCACAACTTCCGGTCCAGCTACCATCCACTGTATTAATGACGCCTCATGACTTAAACGTGATAGATTAGTTGATGATTTTTAAATCAATTTAATGTTTTGCTCATGCAAATGGTCGTTTGCCATCCTGGAAAATTTCCTCTCAGTTTTGGAGCCAGATATATTTCCTCTATGAAACTCCTGAAAAATAACTGGATGCATCTCTGGTAACTGCTTCAAATTGAACAGAAATACTGAAGGCCATCGAGCATAACTTGTATGATCAAGAACAAACATCCATAGACATATGTTTTCAAGAGTGACAGTAAAATCTGAGAAATTTCCTTGACGAATAGTGCGCACCAGATTTAAAAATATACATTCTAGCTCCATGGTGATCTTCCAGTACTTAAACTGAGGCAATTCTTCTGATCTTCGCTTAACCCAGTCTGTAAATGTTTCCTCTGTATCTTTTCGATTTTGATACGCTTTCTCTAACAGAACTTGGAGAGCAGTTACTGCAAAGTCGTGAGCTTATCGAACTTCTCTTCATATGCGAAACTTTTAGTGTTCTTTCTGCTCTTCCCGATGTTGTTACATGAGCTTCTACTAGAATTTCAGTTCATCCACTTCCTTCAAGCCATGTACCTATTGCAGATGAAACAGCCAGTTCTATGTGGAGACCGCCTGACATGACCAACATTTTATCTTCGCCATACTCATTCAGCATAGCCCACTGAATAGATTTTAGCAGAGCGTAGATGGGACCCAGATTACAAACACTCAATTCATTAAATATTTTACTTTTTCAAAAGCACATGACAGAAATGATTGCAAGCTAGGTTAGTATTTTGAGGTCACATGGACCAAATGAAGGAGAAACATTTATTCTAAAAAATATTACAAGTTTTAAATACGTTTTATTTATTGAAAAGGACATAAAGAAATGAATACAAGCTATATGGTAATTTTAATGCTAGATGGAACCAACAATTGATGTTATCGATTTCAAACCGGAACAGAATTATATGACTGATCTTTATTTGATATTATTTGCTACAGCATTAACCAGTCAAATATTCAATTATTGAAAATTATATCTGAATAATAAACATATCACTATGGAATTAATTATTGCTGAGAACAGCAGAACTGGAAAGAAACGAGCTAGGCGGACTGCAATCCAAAGTTACAGCTTATTGGTGGGAAAAAATCAAGTAGTCGTTCTGATTCTTGCTGCTAGACGGCAGACGTTTGCACTTGCAGGAGAAGTGAATTATTATGTGACAATACATATGTGTATTGAATCCGGTAAGGAATTTTTAACTTAAAGTTTCAGTGCGGGTTAGATGCGGCGGAACAGTTGGAACAATTCAATGAGAATGCCCCCCCCCTCCCGCCCCATGTAGTTACGTTATTGCCGTGAAATTTTTTAAACTCTTTACTAAGGGGGAGGGGGGAGAACAAATGCATATTTTTATAGTTTATTTGAGAGATTTTAATTAGTGTAGCTATTTTTTATAGAAGAATGATTTCTAATGGCATTTTGAGCAGTTAAACGAAACTTTTCACCTTTTCGCGACGGCCATTTTAATGACGGAAATTTTAATAACTCTAAAACTACTTGTCTTTGGAGGAAAAATAAATATCTCTTAAATAGCTCTTTTAAAGCTCTTTCAGATGATATGCATTCATATCACAATATAAAGATCTGTAATGTAGTTCTAAGCAGTTAAACGTACGTACTTACCTTTTCAGACGGCCATTTTGATCATGTTAATTGTAATAACTCTTAAACTATTTGTGATAGGAAAAAAGTCAATCACTATTAAATAGCTCTTTTAAAGTGCTTTTAAATGATATACTTTAATATCGCAATATTAAGATCCATAATAGAGTTCTAAGCAGTTAAACGACGCACTTTTCTTAATAAGGCGGCCATTTTGATGACGTCATCACAGGGGGTTCATGACCTCTGATCAAATGCCTCCCGGCGGATTTTTGTTCTTAGATATGTACATAAGCATTGTGAAAAATTTCATACTGGTATCCGGAAGTGAAATGTTTTGGGTATTTTTGTCACAAACTCCACGGACTACAATGCAGTGATCTGGTCTTCCAGTAGGAATTCATGCTTTTTTCCAGAAAACAAACTTTTTGAATCACTAATGTTGCACTATCTTTTTTTGTCATGTTTACAACTTTTATATTGTATAAAAAGCCACATTAAACTTGCCTGTTTGATGTTAATCTAATCATACAGAAAAACAAAAAGTGATTTCTTTAGGAAAATAAATTTTTATTATCTATCATAACCCAAATGGGAAGCATGAAGGGATTTTTCATATTCATTTAACAAAAGCAAATTCCATGTTATGGAAAACACTGCATGCTTGTATAGATGATAATACTCAAATGTCTTACAATTTTGAAAATCACTCATAAATTTATGTGTACCAACAAAAATAACTCAACTAAAACTGAGCAAGAAACTTTCATAGGATTGTTGTTAAAATCATTGCAGCAGCGAAAATGTGTTATGAATTATGAATGGTGTCTTGGCCATAAAGCTTTGATGTCCCAAAAGATGCCAGAGGAAAAAGCAAAAAGCAGTTTGAGTACAATACACATGTTTTTTGATATGAGACCATTAAAAATACAAATATGCCATATATATATATATATATATATATATATATTTTGTTTTTTTTTTTTTTTTTAACTTGAAAAAATCTAAAAAAAAAAAATCTTTTTTTCGGTGAAAATTTGATTTCATGCTTTTGAAGGCAGCACTTTAACTTCTCCGACTGAGCTAATATTTTGCGCACATCATTTTTCGTACATTGAAACAATATAGGGGGATGGGAGCTAACATTTTACAAAGTTGAAAAATAAGGGCCGCTCTAATATACATACATACATTTTGAAGCAATTTGTAAAAAGGGTTAACCCGCCACCCCATCAATAAATTTTGGCTGATGATGCCAATTCCTTGAATTAATAGAAATGTTCATTTCTGCCTATAAAACAGTGTTTGCCTTTCCGTGTCGTCTGTGATCTGGCTGTAAATGTTTGGCATAATTTTTAGATAGGGTAATTCTTACAATCTTATATGAAATTGAATTTCAAGCTAGTTTACTATTGAGACATCCATTTTCTTAATGCATTAAGCATTACTGTAATATATTTTTATCTATGTTATTTTTTTTCCTTTTTTAGTCTGAGGAAGAAAGTATTATAACTGATGCTATTGATGTTACTAAAGAGCTTTTTTCAAATATATTTTCACAAGCTATGTTACGTCAAGGATTTAATGCAGGTAAAGTTCTCTGTCAATTAATATTTTTGAATTTGAATCTTTGTATTGTATGATAACTTTGCATGATTTTTTTTTTCTTTGTTCAATTATTTTAAATTAACTCTTTGTTTATTTAAAAATTATTGTTTTGAGTAAAATGCTTTTTGAGAAATTAAAATGACTGTTAAGGATTGACGTAATGGTAAGACGATTTATGTGCATTTTGAGTACACATTACACACAGGCTCCCATCCTCCCAAGAACAGTGGCGCTCAGTGGCGTGAAAGTTGATTGCAGCCCGTACCACTTGTGGCCAGCCGACATGCTGGACCTCCCATAGACTTGACCTCTTGGACACCAAGACCCCCACATCCGGTGAAGAACCCTTACACAGGGACATCCAGTACAGCCAGACTCCAGGACACCTTTTAATCCAATCCAGCGTGAGCCTTCAACAGTCTTGTGAAGCCTATGTCCAACAACATCAACTTCCATGAAAGAAACTTCAAACTATCACTCTCTCATTTCCTTCACTATCAAAATGTCTCAAGGTGACCAATGGAAACTGCTTGCTCTTTCAGCCAGGCACAACCAACTTATTTCCTACATTTTTCTAAAAATGAAGTCCACTTGACAACGTGGAACTGATGAGAAACTGGAGCACACTGCTCCCAGTAACACACCGAACTGCAGTTACGGCGACATCAAAACAAATAAGATAAGAGTTAGAGATTGATTGGGTGCACTCACTTAAATATATTTCCCAATTCCACCATGTGATGATGTGGCGTTTATCGAATCACATACATAAATTATCACTGTGAAACAACACAAAACCGTTTTATTCCAACTGTGAAACCTTTTAAAATAGTTGTTCACATGCACTCAGCAAAACATTACTCAACTCTGTACATGGTTCTTACTGGTCATGGAAAGTCATGGAAAAAAAATAAGCAAATTTCAGACCTGGAAAAGCAATGGAAAATTGAAATTTCCATTGAAAGTCATGGAAATTTATTTCAGGTCATGGAAAAATGTCCTGGACAGATATAAAGTAACAGTAACTAAAAGAGCATTAGAAATCTTGAGTGATTCAACAGTATAGCTCATAAAAGCTATTAAAAGTGGCAATTTGAAAGATCCCAAAATCAAATCTGAATTTTGAAAAATCATTGTATCCACTTCTGTCGCAGCCGCTTGCCTTTTTTGCGATGTGATTTTACTATTTGGACACCTCTTATTTTAAATTACTGTTATTTTCAACACTTCTTATGTTTTAAAATCTGTAGTAGCGAACTTGCACGTTCTTGGTTTTGCCACGCCCACTCTAAAAAAGTAATTCAATTGCATCCAAGTTCAAAAAATTTATCAGAGTTTATCTTAATTTGTTGAAGGTTTTAGAAAATAAAGATCTCTAGTCAGGCTATAGAATACAGAAAAAGAGGAATTCTAATACTCTAAAACAATAGTGCCCAACATACGGCCTGCAAAACTAATCCATGCGACCCACTGCTACGTTCAATGTCAGGAATCAAACATGTTCTGGAATTTCTGAACCTATTAATTTATATGCATTTGAAAATCTACAAATAAGCGAACAAAACAAGTATACTTTTGAATAAGAAGATTGATTCATTACTGAATGTTTTTTTTCAAAAAAGGTCTGATTTAGAAACAAAAAACTAAACTAATGTGGCTTTACTTTAAAGAACCGAAATACTGTCAAGTTAGGTGCATGTTTAAATGCACTGTTGACACTGAAAGACAGTTTTTGAAGCAAATTTATTGAAACTTAGTGATGACTTATTCAACCTTTGTCCCATTCATTATCATACTGCCTGTTTATAAAAAAAATTAGACTTTTAAGCATCATAATTTTTGTTTCACTGCATTTTTACTTTACTTAATTTAAATGATGAAGAAAAATAAAAATAGTTTAGTTTTTTAAGTGTACACTTACCGTATTTTCGGGAATAAGCGCCGCGGCGCATACAAGAAAAAAAGTAAAAAAATTGCCGGTGCGGCACATATAACGGGTGCGGCGGATACAGTGTTTTTTTTCCAAGTTTTAAAAAAAAATCGGAAAATGCTGCTAACAGATGGCACCACAGCGTTTGCTTTCATTTCGCGGAAATCCCTCGCCCTTAGGCGACATGTAAAGCAAAGAGGGGGAGGAAAGGTGAGTCAGCGATTGCGCATGTTTCACCGAGGAGAGAAATGCTGATCCATGTGCGCGAGTGTTGAGCTAAATGCCTTTATTTTTGTTTCTTGAAGGATTTCACCAATATTGTTTAAAAAAAAAAAAAGAAAAATTTAACTTACCTTTTGCCATTCCGAGAAATCCTATCCACCTGCCACCGACACTCAAATGTCCGAGTTTGAATCGGAAGTGTTCGGAAAAATATGTGGCACGCTATGATTGGTTGCCGTCATTCGGCAGAAGTCGGTAAACTTCCGACAAAGCACATGTCGATCACATGAGATAACCATGTTGAGGTGTTGGGTGCTGAATGTTGAATTAAATAAGAATTGTGCAACCTGCAAGCTGCGTTTTCCGGGGTTGAGCTTTTCTTGCAATATGCAAATAAGGTAACGTCACATTGTTACGAGCACTTTCGGATCTGGCAATAAATACTCGGACCGGCCGTAGTTCGATCTCACTTCACTCTCACTTGTCTTCTCGTTTTGTGTTGTTTGTGAATGTGTTCGTCCATGTCCTCATAAGTTTTTGCTACTGGCCTCTCAGGTGAGGTCTGATCTTTTCTGAATGATTCATCATTGATGTCTTCAGTTTTGGGAGCGCGTGCTGTCATGACGTCCATAAAAGTGAAAAGTTATAGTCCAATTTAAGTGGGTCGTTTTGTCTCAAAGCAAAGAAAAGGATCGTGTCCATCTTCGATATTCTCCTGGATATGGTGAATTTGGCTCCTAAGGTGTGAACTGACCTGCGTGCAATTCTGGGGAGATTGCAAGCCGTCCTTCTACCTGTGGGGAATTCACTGTGGAACATCGACAGGACTTTTGACACCTGCATGGACTTATTGTAAGATCTTTTTGACTTAGCATAATTTAATATTCTTCGGAGGACCAAACTATTGTAATGTAACCATTTTATAATACATGTTAAATAAATGTTTTTCAGTGTAAAGAATGATTCATGTTTTATTTTCTTCGGGCAGACCACTCCCTCAAATTTCAGTTGGAAATGAGTTGCCTTATTTTCATCTTAGCTGTAGGCTATTAACTCTATAACATCTAAAATTATATCCAACAGCGAGCAAGCCTTATCGCGGCGGAGTGAAGGGGTCAGGAAATCCTTCGACCTTCGCGACAAGTAAAGCAAAGAGGGGGAGGGAAGGTGAGTCAGCGATTGCACGTGTTTCGCTGAAGAGAGTTGTAGGGTTGCCATTGGCGACTAAAAAGGCGACTTTTGCGACTATTTCTTACCTTAGGCGACTATGGCGACTTTTTTGGCAAAAAACAGGCCAAAAACGACTATTTCAAAAAAAACGGCGACTTTTTGCAATAAAAAGCGACTATTTTTTAATATTTTATGAAATTTATTGAAAAAGAATTTGGAAGAACGATTTTGAGCCAACCAGTTGCATTCTAACACACTATGGAGATTGCATCATACAGTTTTCAGCCAATAGCGTTTTGCCGCGGCGAACGCGTCGATCTACTGAGGTAGAATTCAAATGCAAAAAGGGGGGGGGGGGTAGAAAGTCTGAGCTAAAAGAATCTTCTTTTGAACTTTCCCTTTATTCACTGTTATTTTGTTCCAGTTAAACTATTTTTAGATTGTTTTCTGTTAGTCCAAGGATTGCAGTTGTTTCTTATTTGTGTGTTTACCAAGGATCAAGGATTGTAAAGTGTTACAAAATATTATTTACTTGACATTATAACAGGGATAGATCGCCGGTTTTTCTCTTGGTTTTTAAAGACTTTTTTCCCGATTTTTCTCGGAAATTTTAAAATTTTTAAATCAATCAAATTTTTAAGTTAAACTATCATTTTTTTTTCTTTTTTAAGGATAAAATTACTTTAATATGCCTGACACCATCCTACCCGAAAAAAAATCGCAAGTTCTGCGAAACCAAAACTAAAAACATGATGCACATTGTGTTTTTTTTTTTCCCCTAAAGCTCAATTTTCGTTTTCTGTAATAAAATTGCATTATTAATAATGATCTCCAGTGCTTTGACTTAAGTTATCCAAATTTGTACGGCAAAAAACTAAAGCCGTTCTTGTTTGTTAACATTCCAGTGTCGAACACGTGCTTCGCCGAAAATTGCATGACGTGTTCGAAATTTAAATCTTTTAGCATCCGGTTAGTGTTTGAACTATTTTAAAAGGTCTTAGATATTTTAAATTATGCAATCTTAGGGCAATTTATTTTGGTTCTTATTTCAATAATTTCTTAATTTTTTTAAAACTTTGTTCTTAAGTCGTTATTAGTTACGTATTTTCGTACAAAAACGAAATGTCAAGCTAGCAAACTTGTTTATCTTCAAATTTATTCCCAAAATAAATATTTTCAAAGCTACTCTAATTTAATTTTCTTGTTTTTTCAAGTTCACATAGAAATGAACGTAACTAAAAATTGAACTCTAGGAGAAATTCATATGAAAATGAAAATTTGACTCCTTTTAGCTGGAAACTGCTTCAAGTGATCACTAATAGCATTAAAATATAAAATGTAAAAAAATGAAATGAAAATTGATTTAACAATTAACAACAGCCATAAATTTACTTGAATGTTCATGTATTGGTTTGCAATAATTAAATTTAGCTTATTAGGTAATTTAAAATGTGTTTTCACATGTAGAAGTCTGATAACATTACGTCAGCATGTGCTAAAACAAAAAACCTGTCACTACAGGAACATAAACTGGGTCCTTGCCCTAAAAGTTAGGCTAAGAAGTAGAACTGGCCCTGCCATTATTTAAGAATTTTTAAAGATGTTTTGCTTGACGTTGTCATAGTGCCATGTTCACATGTGCCCCCCTCCCCTATACTATATTTTGTTGTTTACTTTGCTTATTTCAAAAGCCATTTTACCTATTACATTAATTACTTTCCCTATATAGCTATTGCTTAATTATTACATTTAAATAGTAGTATGAAAAAAATGTCTCATTTTAGTTCACAGTTCTTAATTTTAAAAAAAGACTAGACTTTGAAGTACACAAATCAACGATCAGCATTGAAAAAAAAAAAAAATCAACATTTAAATGTATTGACAATTTTAAATTTAAAATGCATGGGAAAATGTCAATACTGTTTGACTGTCTCCCCAACTTAAATACTTTGAAGACTCATGAATATGTTTTACATTTTTTTCTTATTAATAATGAAAAAGAGAACAAAATACATCATTTATTATATGCTTTTACTAAGAATTTTAAATAATACTTTTTTTTTTTTCAAAAATTAAGAGTTTTGAAGAAATATTTTTTTATAAGAATTCTTAATTTTTTACACTATAAACTTTAATGCGTCACTTTAGTTTTTATATTGCCTCAAGTAGGACTTTTAAAAATATAGTAAGCCTCACAGACCCTAGAAGATGTGTTACTTTATTTAAAGTTTACTTTCATGCAAAGAAGAACGTTCTTCGAATACTGGAAGTTATTTTATAGCCAATTTGCACCACCTATAGAACTTGATTACCCTTTTTTCTACTTGGGGCAATATTCACAAAACACCTGAAGACACATGCAAAATGATATGGATAACAAAAAGTATAAATAATGTGAAAAAGTTAACCTTGAAAAAAAATATTATATTTGGAAAAATAAGTTTTTATTTTCTTGTAGTTACTAACTATAGGTAGTCATCTTTTGATTGTGTGACACAATCTATTTTTTGAATTAGTAAGTATTTAAAAAATATTGGAAACATCAACTTCATTGCTATTCTGAGGGTTGCTTTTTTGAAGTAGTAGTTCCAGTAAAAAATGTTGAATGATGTCAAAACACATGTTAGATCTAAAAAATTAAGATTTGATTTTTTTTCTTTTTTTGCATTTACTATTAATAGCTATGTTTTAAGATTTTCTGTTGTGTGATTTTGTTACACTAAGTATTTTTTGAATTTGTAAATAGTTAAAAGATATTGGAAAAAGCAACTAAATGGGTGAAAAAAGCAACTTAATCATGGTGCTGAGAAGACTATTTAGGCGACTTTTTTTTACAATTTAGGCTACTAAAGCAACTATTTTGAAGCAAAATTTGGATGGCAACCCTAAGTTGATACACGTGGGCAAGCAAGCCTTATCGCGTCGGAGCGAAGGGGTCAGGGAGAGGAGGCAGCAAAAGTACTAGTAAGAGAGGGGGATGAATGTCCACTGTGTGAAGGGAATTTACCACTTCTCTCACGAAAATAGGTTGCTTGGTCAAGCAACCTAATGGGAAACTTGTCTCCTAGCTCTAATTTTATTATTCACTCACATCGTCGTGTTGCATCTTTTGCTGCTGTTCGTGCGTTCTTGGCTTATCTTTTTTTACGAATTTTTTTTTAGAGTTGCTTTTGAAATGGCTCCTTAGCAATTGAAAAGTTATACTGCAGCCTTTAAGTTTAAGGTTATAAAGGCAGAAGCAATTGAAAATCGTTTTGCTGCCAGAGTTTGGCACTGATGAGATGCGTTTGCCGTTGGAAATCGGATAAATTAACCATCGTAAGTGATGACCAATCGAGGGATGCCGAAGACAAAAAGTGAAAAATGGGGATTTTTTAAACTATTTTTTTATCGTTAATTAAAAATACTAACGAGAAATAAAAAAATATTTTTTATTTACATATAATCCAGCTTGCTTTACTACTGATTGTGCTTTTAAGTTGTTTAATGCTGAGTGAGCGCTTATGGATGGCGCTTACACCGGGTGCGGCGCTTATTCCCGAAAATACGGTATATTTTTTACATTACGAGTAAGTGCGTCAATGAGGCTGTGGCATTCATGTAGACATTTTGCTAAAGCTCATTTCCAAAAATTAGCAAGTTTGAGATTAAAGTGCTATTCTCTTCGTGAACAAGGTCACTAAAATTTTTATTGAGTCTTGGAAAAATCATGGAATTTTTTCATCCAAATAGAGTATGAACCCTGTCTGTAACAATGACGTCACATCATCGCGTTGTGTAAACAGACGCATGATTCTGTTGGAATTTCTACTTTGGGGAACAATTTGTCCGCCGGTTAGGTAACAGGATAACTCAAAGTTTGTAATAACAATGAATTAAGTTACTAGAACTTTCTTAAACCCTTGGGAATTGTCTTCAAGAACTAAAATTACATATTTTTGCTAACAGCATCCAATGCGGACGAATCGTTTCCTTTAGTTTCTGAAGCAGAGTCTACATCTGCGTGTTCAATTAGTCCCCCTTTCCGGAAAGAGTTTCGAATCGTTCTGACAGAAACATCTTCCCACTCACTTTTCACCCATGCTACCTTTCCTCATAAGATGTTCGACACATCTTTCCTCCCTTTGTAAATTAATGCATTCCTTCTGACATCCACTTTTCCCAGGTTTCCCTGACCTTCATTTTGAAACTACAATTTACCTCTATGTTTACGGGTTGTAAAATTTTGGTCAAGTCTCCTGTAATGATCGACAATTTGACACCAGACGTGGTGCATGCACTTTTAATATTATCACTCACGTGCGCTTTCATCGAGTTCATGACGAGAAGGGCTCGAGGCTTGAACTAGCTGCACTTCCTTTCCCTCCAAACACTGGTTTGCCAATCGAGCATCACCTCCTCATTCATCCACCCGTATTTCAACTCCCTTTGGGAAGTTTTGTTTCGGGACCATCTTACATTTGAAAACAACCATCGGTGGCAGCTTGTATCCATTCGCTGAACACGCTAATATAACAATGAAAGAAATTTTTTCATTTCCTGTCGTAGTGACAGGAATCATATTTTTGCCGACATTATTGACGGTCCGGAGCGGGGGGCAATTAAAGCACAATGGAACTACGATTTTGTAGATATCGCCATCATTGTTTTCCCGTATTAAGTTCTTTGTAAACAGCAGAAAATTTTCTTGCTTCACTTTCCAATCATCGGGTAGTTTTTGTCCCACAGTGGTGCAATTTCTGACCAACAGGACTTTCCTTTTCATAAATCTGTAGCACCAACCACCCTGAAAGTTCGTAATCTCCATTTCTTGGGCCAAGACTGTGGCCTTCAGCCGAATGCGCACGGTAAACACAGAGGCTCCCTTTTCTTGTTCTTCTACAATCCACCGGAACACTGAATCCTCCAGCTTCGGCCAGGACTGCTTCCCATAGTGAAATGATCACCTATTCCTTTCACTGCCGCAGAACTTTACCTTTTTCTTCCTCCACAAATGAATATTAGACTCGTCTACACAGAATACCCTTGCAGCTTCCCGATTCAATATTTCTTCAGCTTTTTTAACAGTCTTTAATTTGAATTCATTTGTATAGCTAACTCTTTAGACATTTTTAAGCAAGCTACTAAATCCGTTCTGACGCTACAGAGAAAGGATCACGTGCGCAACAAACATTGAAGATAAGAAAATGCAATGGATCCAATGCTGTTGCCAGATCTGAGCAGTTGAAAGTTACTTGGTAGAAATATAAAATAAAAATAGAATAATATTAAGCAAATAATTATTGTTAGTAAATATATCGTAAATTTTGTGGCTGATCTTCAATACAGCCTTTCAGGGGTTTGTCGAAAAAATGAAAAAGTGCCATGTTTGAGGACCTCTGGTTCGCTGCATTCGGGCTCAACCATGGTTTTTGTACGGAATTTGCGTAAGAACATATATAAATTATTCAATACCCTCATTAATTATATGCACTGCCAAAAAATGGCAGTTTTTGTATCAAACAATGCTAAACAGTCTTGTTTTCATAAGCCTTTATCTCGGTGCACTGAGGGTCAGTGTAGAACTGGATGCCTGCATTTCAAACTAGAGTATGTATTTTCACAAACAAGCGACAGAACTATGGGCAAATTCTTTTCAAGAACAAAATACGTATTTCAAAACAGAACTAGTATGTTGTGGCCATCACGAAACTTTCTTCTATATTTTTCTTTTTTTTTTTTTCTGATCCCTCCCCATGCTTGAGGAGGAAGCAATATTCCCAAAAAACCAAAATTACACATGCAAAAACTTGACTACCATCCCAATGTCTGAATTATTGCAAAAGCAAAGCAAAGAGCGAAAATTGAAAGTTATTTTAAAAGCCTTGCTTGAATTAATTACAAATATTTTAATTGTTAACAAACATAAGATGGCAACAGTTGAAAATTTTAAATCATTGAGATATTTCCAATCATTTCCATTCAATTAAAATCACGAGAAATACGCAGACGACAATCTATTACGATTTATCTTTCTTATTGTTGCATTAATAAAGCTATTTTTATTCAAAAAAAAAAAAAATTAACACCTCTTGGAGAGATTGGCGTCAAAATTGAACCAAAGCCTGTTTACATATGGATTCACATATATTGCAAATTTCAACCAGAACGTAGCATTACTTCTTGAGATAGGGCACTCACAATGGAAAAAAAAGAACGGGCGATTGCGCTACCCCCTTTTTAGCTGTTGACACCAAAATAAAATCAGCTCTTATACCCACTAAGGACTACTTGCCAATAAATTTTTCTTTCATTCTGTTCATTATTTCTTGAGGTACAGCAGTCACAATTGACGACAAAAAACGTTCTATAGCTCAACCCCCGTTTGAGTTATTGACACCAAAATTGAATCAGCACCTGTTCCGGTAATGGCAACATATGGACCAAATTTTGTCTGATTCCGCCAGTTACTTCCTGGGGAATAGCAAGCACGCGTAACTCAAAAAACGTTCCATTGCTCCACCCCCCTTGGAAGAATTCGCGCCAAAAACCAATGGGCACAAGTTCACATAGGGGCACATATGTGTACCAAATTTCGTTCGATTTCATGCGATAGTTTTTGCTGTAGAGCGACCACAAAAAACTGGTCACACATACACACACACAGACAGACATTTTCCAAAAATAGTCGAAATTGACTCAGCACACCTCAAAACGTTCGAATCCTTCGAAATTCGAAAATTTGCACGAATCCAATACTTTCTTCTATGTATTAGATATAGAAGAAAGTAAAAATGAACTATTCAGTTTTCAATTTAGTCAACATATCCAGGTTTAAACGTTTCTCCAGGGACTTCCAGATACTATTTTAAAAAAAAAACTAGTATGATCAAAAACTTACCATAAAAGAGTTATAAACTTGCAAATATACTGATTATGCTTACTCGCATACTTTATAACATGATAACTAGAAGCAAAGTGAAAGAAAAACATCAAAACATGATAAAAAATGTACTTTTTAGGGGTCTGTATGTCAGTGCACTGAGGGTTAGTATAGAACTTGATGCCTACATCTCAAACTAAAGTGTATGTCTTTTCACAAACAAGTGACATAACTATGGGCAATGGTTCTGCAGAATCATAAAATGCTCTTCAAGATGAGGAAATTGAATAAGAGTTAACAATGCATCCAGTTGTCTTCAAGCTACAATGCTTTGTCTTGCATTTTTATGTCCCACTAGTCGGTTAGGCAACTATACCCTTGGTTTATGATGTCATGGTATTGCTTAATCATAAGCAGTAAAATATGACTTAGTAATTATTTGTTATCATGGTAGTTTAGTGCAGAGAAAATAAATTCTGTCTCTATAATATACAGCCTAAACGAATGTCAACAAACTATAATGTACAGTACAAACAAAAAAAGCAATCTTATTTAAAATAATTAAAAATACAGTAGAAGACCGTCATAATGCACACCTTGGGACCAGAGCTTTTGCATTATACAGGTTTTGGCGTTATATAGGTCATTTCACGAATTTTGAAACTAATATTCAGAATATATATATATATACTAGCTGCGTGCCCGGCGTTGCACGGGCTACCTAAAAAATGTAAGAGCAGTCCAGTTGATGCTTTTGTAGTACACTGACACTAGTTTCTAGACAAATGTGTCAGGGGCTGTAATAAATGCACTGAGAATCCTACTGGTCAGAAAACAAATTGCAGTAAAATTATAAGCTTGTCATTATTTTCCGTTAAAACACAAAATATGATGTCTTAATTAAATATTAATGACTTGAATTTCTCAATGAGGTTGTTTCCTTTAGTCAAAAGTAATTAATTTGCAGATTACGGCAAAATAATCGAAAAGTAAACAACTTAAACACCCTGATTACAGGAAAAGCCTTAAAACAAAAGCCTAATTTTATTTCTTTATATTCGAGAAAAAAAATTGCAACAGATGTTTCTTTTCAATGATTTTCTTCACGCTGTAAATTTTAATAAAAGCGTTCATCCGGAAAGTTGAGTTGAAGCACTGAATAATAATTTGAATGGAGAAAAGCCTTCGAAAAATATGGATTTTATTTTGAAATCTAAGAGTCAGAATTAATAGTTTTTAATTGTTATCTCCGCTAATTATTATCGGAGGATTATGTTAAATAGCCAAACATGAAGACGGGAAGATGACGAATCCATCGATACCTGGTTTGATGGTCAGTTCACTGTCGTTCGGGAGAAGAAGCTTGGACATAGATAGATAGATAGATACTCAGATTTTATATGTATAAGATTAGCACTTCAGAATTAGTTCTATCTGCAATGAGTATTAAAACACTAATTATACAACTAATTTTTCACAAATAAATATGCTTAGCAATTAAAAGTGAATTACTTCTACCAGTTTCATAGTTTGCATAACAGCTGCATTTTCAAGAGCCATCTAAAATTTTCTCTTTATTGTGAACATTAATTTTCATTTTGAAAATGCTTTGAATTAAGCTGGAAAGATGAAAAACTGTTTCAAAATTTAACTTTCCTAACAATTTTTATGTTAGCAAGGCAAAACAAATGGATTTTTTAAACTTATAAAAACCTATTGTTTACTTCTGAAAAGTTGTGCGGTTTGTAGAGAATTGCGTTCTATTGGTCGGCGTTATAAAGGTATTCTACTGTACAGTCGACTCCCGCTACAACGCGATCCGACTTACGCGAAATGGCTATAACACGAATTTTTCAGGAGCAACGAATTTTCGAGCTAATGCGAATTTCTCGCTCTTAACACGAAAATATTTGGAAAAGAGTCGTGATACAATGTTTAGTAGCCAATAACAAAGCGTTTCGACTTTGTTATTGACTGCTAAACATTGAATTCGTGAATGTACTTTCGTCCTTTCAGCATCACTGACTGCGCAAGTGTGTATGTATCACCACTCCTCATTTTTCATTTATTCATTCTAAATATGAAAGGTGATGAAATATTGTGGCACCTAGGCACACGTGAATCTTTCATACGTATAATTAAAATTCAAGAGAAGGCCATCCGTATAAGTCCAGACCATAGTTTTAATTTGAAGCTTGCAAAGTAGTGTTTAAGCAAAAAACAAACAATATGAAATTGGAATCTGCTCTTTTATTGTAGATTATAGAGACCCTGATAGAGGGATGTAAATGTTATAAAAGTAAATGCTAAGCTACTGTTTAAAAAAATATATTAGAATAACGATCTGATTGTGCAGCATAAATCATCTTCAATTTTTAAGTTACAAATGTAACTTATTGCATC
Source organism: Uloborus diversus (assembly GCF_026930045.1). NCBI lineage: Eukaryota > Metazoa > Arthropoda > Arachnida > Araneae > Uloboridae > Uloborus > Uloborus diversus. The sequence continues at coordinate 59,622 of NW_026558625.1, forward strand.
TACTCTTACAAGTGCAGTGTTTTATTATTACTACATACTGTACGTACTGTACTGTTTTATTTTTATGTTTATCTCTCCCATTCATCATTGGTTTCGTGCATCGTAACAGTATTTTATGTTGAATAATGCAGCTTTTTTTAAATCACATAAAAAAATTCAGCTCTTTATGCAAGAAACGGTAATATATAGTAACAAAATGGTCTAAAACAGTTTAAAAGGTGTTTAAAAATATTTAAAGTGATTGGGTATGCTAATTAAAAAATCACGTACACAACACTTTTCTATAACGCGAAATTTCGACTTACGTGAGGAGTCTTGGAATGCATCCTTCGCGTGAGTCTGGATCCGACTGTATACCTAAAACACATTCAAAAAAGTGTTACAAATAACTTAAATTTTTACCGCAATAATATCCGTTTTTTTTTTACTTTGCTTTCAGTTATCATATTATAAAGTATGCGAATAAGCATAATCAGTCTATTTGCAAGTTTATAACTCTTTTATGGTAAGTTTTTGATTATACTAGTTTTTTAAATAGTATCTCAAAGTCCCTGGAGGAAAGTTTAAACCCGGATTTATTGATTAAATTGAAAACTAAATAGTTCATTTTACTGTTTTGAAACATGTATTGTGTTCTTGAAGAAAATTTGCCCATAGTTGTGTCACTTGATTGTTAAACACATACGGTAGTTTGAAATGCAGGCAGTAAGTTCTATGCTGATCCTCAGTGCTCTGAGATACAGGCCCCCTAAAAAGTACATTTTTATTTCCTTTTACAAAGAAAGAAGTATTGTATTCGCGAAAAAAAATTTCACTAAAAATTCGGCCTTAATTTCCATTTTGCTCACCCCCGAATTAATGTTGAGTTTTTTCCAACCCGATCACACGCGGATAAGTGCCTAAGAACTTATAAACACTCGAAATGCCCATTTTGACATTCCCCGAGTTAATTACAAAGACTTTTCTTGTGTGACGTATGTATATTCGGATGTGCGTATGTATGTCACATAACTCAAGAATAGTATGGTCCTAGAAAGTTAAAATTTGGTACGTATGTAGACTCCTAGTGGGGTTTAGTTGTGCACCTCCCCTTTTGGTTGCATTTGAGTGTTTCTAAAAGGGTCTTTTGCCCCTTTTTTGGGGGGAAATCATCGTTAATTTTGATGTATACTCAAGTGGTGTTATAATTTGACGGACACTTGGCGATATATTGCCAGTCTTTTGGTCTCCAAGTTTTGTCGCCAACTTGGCGATTTTTTTTTTAAATCTGGTTTCAATTTGGCCACTGGTGGTGATATTTAGAGAGTAAACTAATGAATCACATTAAAATTGCCAATAATGGGAAAATGACATTAAAATTGGAGTAAAAAGAAGTCATGCACACATCAGCTTGTTTATCATATTTTGATGACAAAACTGCTATTTTTTCGCAACAGTGAGCATTAACCATGCATTTAATGAGCCTATGTAACAGGGTTGGGTTTTGGACTGTCCAAAACTAGTTTAGGACAGGACAGGTGGTTTTTACCGTCCAAAACTGTCCAAAAGTGTCCGGAACTGTCTTAAACTGTCCAAAACTATGCTAAAGCTAAAGGGGTGTAATCTAATCAATTTGTATTTACTACAATATTTGTAATGCATAAATATAAATATTAATGAGGTTTAATTAATGAGTATTTGATAATACTTTTCTCCAAAATGCTCATTTAAAAAATATTTTACTTTAAATGCCAATAACTCTATCACATAAAAACTTCCTTTTGTAACAGTTGGTAGAGGCATGAAAGAAAATTCACATTGCTACCAAGACAACTAATTTCAGTTCCATTTACAACTTAAATTTTAAAACTTGTGCTATTCTTTTTTTAGTTCATATTTTTAATATAATACATTCTGTAACTACAAAAAAAATATTATTTATTGCATTTAAGTCAATTATTGCACTATATTTTGAACACTTTCTTTCAACACATGCATAAATGTCGAAAAATTTGGTTTATGGAAACAAAAAAGAGAAAAAACTCATGCATACAAATTGAAATATTTAATGAAGAATATTTATGTAGAAGAATTTTTATGTAGCTAGATTAAAATCCGCTGTATATTTAAGCTATATATATATATATATATATATATTTATACTTGAATGTTCACATTAAATAAATATATTAAATGGTCAAAAAAAAAAAAAAACAATTTTAACACATTTTGTTCTGTTTTTGATATTTTATCACAGAATATGGTTTTTCAAAAAAGAGTTTTGGACTCTTTTGGACACAAGGGTTTTGAACCGGATGGTAAAAACCTTGCCAACCCTGCTTTCATTTGCACACATGCACAAGCATAAGTAAATTTCGTTACCATTATAAAAATAAATAAATAAATACTAATAAATAAATGAAATAAACTCATGCTTACAAATTTAAATTTAAATCAAGAATTCAACTTCTGTAGCTAGATTAAAATCAGCTGCATAAATAAGTTGTATGTTCACATTGAATAAATGTTCAATATATAATCTATTCTTTACTATGATGCATTTTATTCTGTTTTTTGATGTTTTTTCACAAAATACAATTTTTCTAAAAATATAGTTTTGGACACTTTCGGACAGTTTTGGACACAAGGGTTTTGGACAGGACGGTAAAAACCAGGGTTTTTACCGTGGTTTTCACCATAGTGTCCAAAACCTTGCCAACCCTGCTATGTAATAATTTGTACATATCACTACACAAATTGCTCATAAAAACTGGTTGAACCTCAGTGCACGAAACCGGGACTCCTCAAACATGACACATTTTCACTTTCTTCAGCACTGTTTAGCCACCCCTGCCAGGGTCCACTGAAGGTCAGCCATAAAATTTGCGATCTATTTTACTTGAGGCACTAAATATCATGTTATAATCACTAAGATTACTTTTGCTGGCGCTCAATGAGCAGAGATAATTGAATATTAAAAAATGTTGATTTGAGAAAAGTTGGGGACTAACTTTCGGAATTTTTGTGGGTCACAAAAAAATTTTTGGGGAGAAAAGAAAAAATATGTCTTCTAAAATTCAAAGAAACCACTGTAAAATTTTTAGCGAAATCAAAAATGGCATGTATCTGACCTGCCTGACTCTTATAAAAACTGGCTCTTAAATGTTTTTATCTAGTTAAAATTCTCATGATGCAATAATTTTTGAAAAATATTTATTAGAATTTTTCGATCAACAGTATTTCCTGTTGAAGTAAGATTAATTAAAATGTAAAACATGTTTCAGATAGTAAAATTTTGTTTTCATTCTGTAAAATATTAATAATGTTGTTGTTTTTTGTATATGTGGGGGGAGGTGCATATAGCTGGACAATGTAAGAGGGGCAGCAAATTAGGTGCCTGCCCCGGGCAGAAAAAACCTATGCTATGCCGCTGAGCCTTTTCGGGGAAGTTAACAATAACACCGCTGCAAAATAGCTGTGATAAAACGAACAAGCGAAATGGTTTTTAACCAAACTGACTTACAGCTGTTAATTTCTTTCAAAGAATCAAACAAGCATACTATTTATTTGGCAGTAGTAGTTATTTATCGCTTGCAGGAGCATCACAAGAGTGCAGATTTGTTTATTTTTATAAAATTCGCAGATTTTGTATAAGCTCGTTCCTTTAATTTAACTTTTAAAAAGGTTCCAAGAGTTATTCATTTTTATACATGGAAATAAGCTGTATGCTGCGTTATTTTGATTTCAGATTTGCTCTTCCAATAAACAATTTGCGAAAGATCCGTTTTTGTTTAACAGAATTTTGTGAAGGATCCATTTTGGTTGATCTGATCGGAATTTTACGAAAGGTCCATTTTGGTTGATTGGATTTTTGTGAAGGGTCCGTTAACAGACCCAAATTTCCTCTGGCCAGACCCCTGCTTTTAGCAATCCCTACTAATTTTGAAGGCAGGTTCCCCGTAGTGTTACGTGTCTGTCGTAAGCACATTTACAACGAAGACGTTTAATTTATACACAACTTTATTATGAATTAAATTAAAACAAATAATTTCCTAATTTCTAACTAATTGCGTTAATTTTAACTAACCCAACTTAATTAAAACATCATAACTTAATCAAGTGATATAGTTTCTAAAACATTGCTTTTTAGAATTTGTTTGTTTGTTTTTTTGATAACAGTTTATGAACTGGTTATAAAGTCACTCCGCTAATTAAGGTCACATTCTCGAAGTCTCGAGGGGTGAGCTTATATCGAGATCCGACTGTACTGCAAATGAGTTCCACTTTTGCCTTGACAGGATGGCAGTGGCAGCAGCACTCCCATAATTTAGGCACGGTTCTTTAAAGAAGGGAAGGTGTCCAGGAACTCTGTGCATAGTAACTGCTTGGAGGCAGCCACAAGACTTTCAGACATTAATTCAATGAGCACTTACTCTGTTTGTGCTTGAAGGGGTTGGGCTCAAACCTAAGAACTTTCCAAGTCTGATGCCATATCTAACTTTTCCAGGCTACCCACAGCCTAAAATTGGTGTTTTAAAAATATTAGGGTGAAAAATATATTTAATACTGTTTTCATGCAATGATGGTTTTTAAAATGGTTATTAAATATTGTTTGATTTTTGTTTTGTTTTTTTTTTCTTTAATAGGTGAAGTTCAAGAAAAGTATAGACTCTGGCTTTTTAATAGATATGAGGACTATGTTGGTCATCTTCTGTCATATTTATCACATCCAAGCACAAAAATTCGGGTATATATTTTATTTTATTTATTTATTTTTTAATCAAGAGTTCAAATTTTTTGAGAAGCTTTAATGCTCAGAATTGCTTTTATAGGAATCAGCACTAGACACACTCCTAACCTTTGTCATATTGGAAAAAGAATATCCTATAAAAGTAGTTGATAATGGTAAATATTATTTTCCTCGCAATCTTTTTCAGGTAAGTTAAAAAATAACTTGGAAAAAGTTAAGTCTTCTATTTTAATGAAAATTTTCTGTGTTAAAATATTAAAATGCACAAGTTACTCATTCAGTTAATATTGTAAAGTTGCAAGAACGTTTGGGGGTAAAATCAGATGAACCTCATGACCGAAAAAATTTTATGATGTAAAAAAAAAAAATCTTGAAAGCATCACATGTTGTATACAAGTTACATTGAAGATCTTCAGTAAAGAACCTTTGAAAGATATAATTAAGATTCAAAATGTAATTAAATAGCATTAATGAATCTGTATTAATGTATTATTATTATGGGTATGCACAGAACCCAATCATTGTTTATTACTATATCAAAAAGCTATGAACAAGAGGGCAGTGTATGCCCACAAAAAAAAGTATAAATTTAATGCTATATTATAAGCAACTTCAGGGTTCATACGCCCTTGAAAAACCTTGAAAAGTGCTTGAAAAAAAAAGTTCATTTTCAAGTGCTTGAAAACCTTGAAAAAGTTTTAAAACCTTGAAAAAGTTTCTTAGTGCTTAAATTCTCTCAAAAATCAACAAATTGTGCTTAGAAGTTTTAAAAAAGTATTTCACCAATGCAATTTTCTGAACATGTGTTCAGTATGCAACATCGCGAAAAATTGCTTCCGTGTTTGGGATTTCAATCCTTTTGCATCTTGTAAATATTTTGATGTTTTTTACAACCGAAAGATATTTTGACATATGGTACCTTAGATTAGTTTATTTTTTGTTTAACTTCATTAATTAACAAAGAAATCAATTTGGAAACCATGACAACATTTAACTTACTCGGGTTTCGCGGAAAATTGCTCTTGTGTTTGAAATTTCTATCTTTTTGCATCCTGCAAATATTTAAATATTTTGGCTAATCAAATGTTAGTTTCGCATATGCTACCTTAGATTAGTATATTTTTTGTTTAATTTTAATAAAAAACAAATAAATTTATTTCATGGGAAACATGCCACGTCGAACGAACTCAGACTTAGCGAAAAATTGCTTCTCATGTTTGAAATTTCAATCTTTTTGCATCTTGCAAATATTTAAATATATTCACTAATCGGATGTTATTTTCATATTTGCTACCGTAGATTAGCATATTTTATGTTTAATTTCAGTAAAATATAAGTTTATTTTATGGGAAACATGACAACATTAAACTTAATTCGCGAAAATTTGCTTCCCTTGTTTGAGATTTCAATCCTTTTGCATTTTGTAAATATTTTTATATTTTTGGCAATTAGTAGTTATTTTGACACTGCTACATCAGATTAGCTTATTTTACTTTTTATTTTAATAACTAAAGAGTTAAAGAATTTATTACCTTGATCTTGTTTAATTATTTGCTTATTTATTTTTGCAATTTTGAATGACTATCTTTACCTAATTTTTGGTCATAACAGATTTTTTTTAAATATAAATTTCAGCAGTTGAGCACCTAACAAATTAACTTAAAGTTTGTATTTTAAATATAAAGTTGATTTATATAATTTTATTTATAAGTACATAATTTTTTTATGTCTGCTAAAATAAATAAGGTGTATAACAGGGGTGGTTGTGTTATGATTATTCACTTGAAATCCAGTAGTGTTTGTTTTTATGCTTTTACCTCCCTATATCTCCAATTTTCCCCTTTTCCTCAAATGTTCAAAATTACTACTTTATTAAGGTTGTGGGTACTTTGGAGCTTACTGAAAGAGGCTTTAATCAGCAAAGGGGTAGATAGCTTAAGGAGGGTCATTCATCTTCATTTTGATCTAATAAATTGACCAGTACCAGCCTAGTTAGGCCCAGTGCCTGTTGCTGGTTATCAACAGGCACTGGGCATGGTATTTCTATGCAGAATATTTTGACTTAATAAACTATTTATGAATTGTATGCATAGCAAAAGTTATTGTTGTACATATGTATATTCAAGTAATAGGGGTCTTAGTTTTAAAAATTATTCCCCCCCCCCCCCTCGCCCCATTTTGCTCTTTGAAACATTCAGGTAATTTTTTATGAACTCACAAATCACAATTACACCTGAATATTATTCCCTTTCTAAATTTAAATTCTAATTTCAACAATAACCCATTTTTTCCCAAAATAGAACTACTTTTGTCATAATATATGTCAACTTCTTGTGAATCTTTTCAATTTCGAAATATGGCTCTATAAATCTGAACTTGCACATTTATTGTCTATTGCAAGTTAATCAATGAAAGCTTTATAGGCTCAAGTTTGCATTCAGAGCATTTATCACTGCTTAAGCTGCTTTTGTATATTTTGAGGTGTAGAGACTGGACTGTGGACTTTCATAAACTTTTCTTACTTCCTAATTTTTAAATTTACTCGAGGACAGTTGAAATGCCTTATTGGTTGAACAGCTAATAAATACATATGAATAATTGATTTGCATACTTATAAATGATTTGCAAACCTAATATTTTTAGAACTTAATAGTGCAAACTGAAATAACTTTCTGGGTAGTGTTTTTGTCCTATCCGCCCTTATATTGTAATAAACCACTGTATAGATATTGGAAATAAATGTTGAAACCGGAGGGGGGGGGGAGTGACTTCAAAAACTCCTCTCTGGCAATGCCATTCAACTTGGGTATTTTAGTTTCTTCCCATAAAAGTTAAAAGCACTTATGAAAGGTTTTTTTGTAAAGTATTAATTTGCTGATTCTAAAAAATATACAAACCACTGACTGCTGCAACCTTTGAAAAACCTCAAAATTAAACCTCTTGGTATCTGCTTCTCTTTATGACCAAACTTTTCAAACATTTTCAGAAAAACTTTCAACTCAGTAGATCTTTCATCAAAGCGTCTCTCGTTGTAGAAAAAGCAATTTTGTTTTCCTATACTTTTTTGCATTATTGCCTTATTTCTATGTGTTTGTAGTAAATGAAATCTGCATACAATATTTTTTAGTACAAGTTTATGATATTGCCTTGAAAACAAAACTTTTTACCTTGAAAAGTACTTGAAAAGTGCTTGAATTTTTTTCTGCCTAAAGGGTATGAACCCTGAACTTATTTTCATTAATAATCTTAATTATATTTGTTAATGTAACTTGAATATATGTAAATAATACAGAAGAGTTTTCTCTTAAGATATGCACTGCGACTCAGATGCAGTATCCAAGATTTTTTTAAATCTTGTTTACAGTGTAAAATAATTTTTGTGTATAGGACTCATGAGAGTGAAACCTATACTCAAGTTTTATACCAAAAAAGAGGGGGGGGGGGGGGATTGTGGAGGAAATATACCTCCAAATGAGTCTCCCTCCTTGCTTCAAAAATGTTCATGCCTTTAAATTTTTTAACCTTTCTAGTTAAAGAAAAAATTTATGCAGTTAATACAATGCTTTCGTCCTCTCCAAATAAAAATAATAGATATGAATCTCAAAAACTGAAGAAAATTTGGAGTGCACTATCTTAAAAAGAGGGTGGGTGGTGGAGAAAAAACAACGGTCATTATTGAATTCAGGGGTTTGAATTCATTTTACATAAGAATCAGCCAGAATGGTGTCAGAAGCTTTTTTAGGGGGGCGGTGTTATTATTGGAAAAGTTTAATGTTCTAAAAATTAGGAGAAACTGCAAAAATGATCAAAAATAGAAGGATTTCTCATTATTTTTATTTTGTCCAACAACTGTTCTCATTATTATATTGATCAGATCATCTTTCTAGCATCTTTAAATGCTGCATAGCTGATTTTTATTTTATTTTTGTTTGAGCATAAAATTCTTTAATTATTGCTTAATATACAGATACATAATTGGTTAAGATACAAAAAAATGTGAGAAATTTATTTCATTTTTTAAAATAGTTGATGAAATATTTAAGTTCTAAGTAAACAAACTTTTTAATGCAAAAAAACTAAGCTTTTCTGTATTTAATATTGCTATTTTAGGGGACTATTTAGAACAAAATTCGGCCCTTTGGAGAGAGAGCCTTATTTTGTTACAGTCAATCCCCGTTAATGCAATCTTGCTTAATGCAAAATTTCGTTTAACAAGGAATAAATGCCATTCCCCCTCAGATAAAGCTACAAATTAGTGTTAAATCAATTGCTTAACATGAAGAGGAATTAGGTGAAATGCGGCATAACAAGAAGAAAATTTTAAGGTCTTTAAGAAAAGAAAATCCCCATAATTTTACATGAAATTACTTTCGAAAGTCAAAAAATCTACACTTGAATGCAGGTAACATGGGTGGCAGCAAGAAAATTCCTCTCATTGTGTAAGAAAATCAAGAAAACCACGTTGCTTTAAGAAAATACGAACATTAGCTGTAGACTATGCTTACAGTAAAAAAGCTTAGATGAACAGTGAAATCTTCACCAAGTGGCTGACAAATACAGATTTAAAACTTCATTGTGGGAAAAAAAGTCTAATTCTGAACACCCGTTCTGCCCATGAAGAGGTTTAAGGTCTAAAAGTAATTAGTGTTTTTCTACTCGTCAACACTGCAGAGAAAATCCAGTCTTGCAATCAAGGAAAAATCAGATGTTTGAAAATGCACTGTCATAGAGAAATGGTCCGAATAGCCATTTCCTGTTTCGGATTACTCGTGTTTCTTACTCAAACTGTAAATATAAATGTTAAGGTGTACATTTTTGTTTAACTCAAGTACAACGGTTCTTAAAATTTCTGACACACAAAAACAAAAAAAAACAAAAAAACTTGTCTCCTTACACAAAATCTGGTAAATGTGGAAATCGGTTTGTGCAAAATTCGGTTAACACTAAATATTTTGGCGTCACCGTCAAGTTCGTGTTCACAAGGTTTGACTGTACTTCAAAATTAAAAGCTATCTTAGAATATATTATACATATAAACTTAGAGAAAGTAATTACAATAAAATTCTCTTTTGGGAACTAAGTGAAAATTGAATTTTTAGTTCTATTTTCGTGCTCTCTGCTAAGAATTCATTGTAAATATGGTTAAATTCATATTTTTGCTAAAAATTATGTAAAATTATATAAAAGTTGTTGAACAATCTCGTTTTGAAATTAGCATTCTAATACAAATGCTAGAATAAATAACAAATATATTTTTAAGTATACAATTTATTTATAATAATTTTATGTGTATACAGGGTTGCCAACTGCTCCGCATTTCGCAGAGTTATTCTGCAAAAATAGTGAAACTCCGCAGCCCCCCAAAAAAGGTATTTCACTCTGAATTTCCCAGACTTACCAAAGATTTTAATAAAATTAAATTTATTTCTATTATATTTTGCTAGTTTATTAGGCATGTGAATGTGAAAATTAAACCCTTATACTCGAAGCATAACATAGTGTTTAAAATGCATGACATAGTGTCTAAAGTTATAGGGGTTAAGGTGTTATTAATTTAAAAATAATTATTCTGATACTTATGCTTAAAATGATTATCAAAGTTCAAAACCATTTTTAGATAAGGAGGTTTAATTTTTTTTATTGATTTTCATACAAAATACCAAATTGCTCCGCAAAATTTAAAAATGTTCCTTAAAATCACCTCAGATGCTCCTCAAATTATTTCTCCAAGGTTGGCAGCCCTGTGTGTAGCATTATAAAAAATATTGTAAGGTATTTAATTTTTCTTGCATGTCAGCTTTTAATAAAACTTGTTCCATCTCTGAGTTTGCTCCCAAGCTGTCACATTTTTTGTTACAGTTTTCCATTTTCTGTTCCTTTTTTTTTTTTATAGAAGATCATCAAAGAGTTGCTGTCCTATGAAATTGATCAGCAGAAAGTTATTTTGAGATTTCAAAATTGTACTTCTTCTGAAGATAATAAGTTTTACCTGCTTAAATGCATGCAGTGTACCTTAGAAAGTTCTGAAAAGGTTTGAAAATGATTGTATTTAATATTTTTGGATTTATTACATAAATAATACAGTAGTTTCTGGAACAAGCACCACAGCGCTTTAAGAAAAAAAATCATAAATTGCTGATGCAGCAAATAAAATAAGCACGGCCCATGCATTGGTTTTATTTTTTTACGGTTTTCACTGAATGATTGTGTATGTTCTTCAATTTAAGCATATCCTAGATTTAACGATAACTTTTTCCAGTCTCTTGACAATCGTTAAATTGGGGTTATACTGTATGCATTGACAGCGACTCAGGGGGGCAATCATCCCCCCCCCCACTTTTTTCATCATCAAAGATCGCCGGAATGTTTTTAAGATTTTAATTTGAAAATAATTACGGGGAGATCAATCAAACAATAACATGACCAACGATAGCTTAAAATTGCAATATTTAGACTTCGGTTTCGAAAAATTCACTGGGTAGAAATTGCAAGCATGTTTCCTCTTTCTTGTAACTTCAAAGAGCCTAGTTTTGTGCTAACCTAAATTTGTGCTATTCAGATTCCAACTTCGGATTCAGATTCCAACTTCGGATTCAGATTCCAACTTCGGAGTTTTTTTTTCTAGGAAGAGAACCAGCTTCATCCTAATATCAGTAAAAAATATTTAAAAATGCGTTTTTAAGACTCCAATTACGAAACAAGTTATGAGGTTGTCCTCCGCACCTTCCTTGGAAGTAGCCAGTTTTTATGGCTTTTATCAGTTCCAAAAGATTTACCCGGATGAACCTCCAAACTCTTTCTTTCCTCATTAAGTCATTCAAAGATATCCTGAAATAGCGTTTTTAAAACAATTCAACTTTGCAAAATTTTTGGAAGAGAACCTCAAAACGTCTTCCCTCAGTTAGCCAAAGTTGTCCTAAATTTTCCTTTTTAAGACACCAGTTTTGTGATTTTTTTCGGGAAGTCACCTTCACATCCCCAAATTCAGCCCCTTAAACGCTTCTTTTAATGCTTCAGCTTGGAAACGTTTTTGAGGAAGAGCTTCCGAAGCCTCTGTCCTTTAAGTCACCCTAAGATAGCTAAAAGTAAAATGTTCAGCTTCCAAAAATTTTTTACCTCCTACATTTATAATCCCCAATCGCCACCACTGACTGCATATGTATATATATATATATATATATAAAATTTCAAATATTAAACAATTATATAAAAATAATGATGATAAAAAGGAAAATTGCAAATAGCATTAAATAGGAAAAGATAAAGTATGAATCCAGAGCTCATCAGCCGTGGAGGATTCATTAATTATGGTCAAGAGACCAAAAATTTAACTATGAACTAAAAGAGAATGTTTAAGCTCCAGTACATGCAATATAGAATAACATTGGGCAAATGCACCACTTGCTAAACAATAAACCTAAAACTAAAAGCAGGGGGTTTTGCCTTGATTTTCAATACTTTTCACTTTTATTATTATTATTATCTTGTATGTAATTAATTTTGTGCTGCTTTGCGCCTTCTAATTTGCATACTGGGTGTTTGCTCCGTTTCTGTTTTGTTCTTTTAATTTTTGGGTTTCGTCGATTCCACGGTGTACTTGTCCTGTTGCTATATACCGTGGATGCCTAATTATCGGAATTGATTTCCTAATTAGTCGAGGTGAAACCCCCTGCTTTTAGTTTTAGGTTTGAGCTCTTCTTTATTGTTTATAGTTTAGCAAGTGGTGCATTTGCCCAATGTTATTCTGTATTGCATGTACTGGAGCTTAAACATTCTCTTTTAGTTCATAGTTAAATTTTTGTCTTTTGACCATAATTAATGAATCCTCCACGGCTGATGAGCTCTGGATTCATACTTTATCTTTTCCTATTTAATGCTATTTGCAATTTTCCTTTTTATCATCATTATATTTATATAATTGTTTAATATTTGAAATTATGTTTGCTTATTTTATATTTACTTGGCTTTTTAGTTTTGCTGCTTTGTGCATCTATGGGCTCTTGGTGTGGTCTTTTCAATATTTTTCACTTTTATTATTATTATTATTAGTAGTATTATATATGTATATATATATATATATATATATATACACACACACAGTCGGGCCCCATTTTAACGAATCTCGCTATGTAGCGAATTTTTCTATTTTCCCAACTAAAATGAAGGCAAAAACCTCTATTTAACAAATAATAAGCCCCAAATTAACGAATTATTTTAACACCATTCGGATAGTTAAATTCAAGTAATTGGATTTAAAAAAAAAGGTCCCTTTGCATTAATTATTGTATGTATGTTACAAGTGCTGCACATTAGAAGACAATAGAATTACCCTATGAGACGATGACTCATCACCCCAATAATGTTCTTGCCACGGTACAGCCTATAAAAGCCCTTGCTCTATTAAATCAGTGTTCCCCTACAGTTTTTTACCCAAGGGCGGCATCTCATATTAAAATGATTCTTGCGAGCCAGAACACATGCAAGACTTCAAAATATTTAAAATTCTTCTAAATAACATTTGCTATCATTACTTGATGCTTACTTTATTAATTGCATACTGTTTTTCAGAAACAGATTAAGGGTTTCCACACAAAAGTTTAAACCAAAATAAAGCACTTTAAAGGACCCCATATTATTTTTTACCAACTAGGGAGTTTTCTTGGCAGTTCATTGTAAATCATAAGAGTTTCATTATTTATGTATATTATCGGGATTTATACTTGGTTCCAAGAAATCCCAGTAGCAAATTAGCAAAAATAAAAAATACATAAAGTTTTAACAAAATGAAATGAAAAAATTAGGACTAGAGTGTAAACACATATTAAGAGCAAAAATGCTAAATTCAAGCCTAATGCAGAATTGCGAACCTTAAACAAACTATATTGGAGCCATCTGTGGTGGTTTTGGGGAGCATTGAGATTTTTCAGAGCAGTTCAATCTTGTGAAAAATCATTAAAAAATTCAAACTACTAATCTAAGCTTTGTGTTTTGATAATCACATAAAACACTAGCATAAAAAGAAGGATCAGTTTTTTTAAATAGTAAGATAAATTTTTTTAATGTGAGGACAAGTAAAAAATCACTGAGATTACAGGTCAAATTTTTCTATAGACCAGTGCGTGTCTGACGGACCATTGATTGAAAATCACTGATGTATGCAATACTGTGTAAAAATTATGCTATTTTCACAAAATTTATTGAGGTAATGAACAAACCAAGCAAAATGCTTCTAATCTTATCGTAAGTGTACCTGCAAATTAACTGAATCAAAAAAGGTTTAGAATTGCTGATTTAGAGTAACAAAATCCAATTACAGAGAGCACAAAAATTCAAAATTTTCAATAACATAAAAGTAGCTTTATCAGTTTTGTAAATGGAAAGTAATTGAAAATTTGTTCTTTTCTATCAAATTTAAGAATTGTTTTAATAATTGTTTATGTTCTTCATATGCTTTGATTTTTTGCCCCCTCTAGCTGACTGATGTTTTTATTGAAAATACTTTTCATCTTCTGCGTGGACTTGAATATCCTGAGGAATTTTCTAATTCAGGTAAGAAAAAAGCTTTTCTTTCAGAAACAAGTAAAACAGAAATGTTTTTAATCGTCAGGATGAGATGTTTCTAGCTCTCTTTGTTTTGTAAAATTTTCCTAAATTTAACTTTCATTACATGTTTTCACTTACTTTTAACTATAATTTTTAGAATATTTTTTTATTACTAGAAAGTCTTCGTCAAGGTATGACGGGTGAATATTAATTCTGCATTTGAACGAAGCCATTGCATGTTTGGTGATATTTTGATAGTTAAAATTGCAACCCTAACTCCAGTGGATTAACCTAAACTCCGGTAAAGTTCATTGTTGACCATTTTTTCGTTTCTTCATTTCCCTGAAATGACATTAAAACAGTTAAGTTACTGGATTGAGTTCAGCCTTGTCACAATAAAGCCTTTTTCTGCATGTTAAACATTATCAAAACATATTATCAAATTATCATGCCGTGTCTTGAGTTTCATTGTTGAAACACGCGGGTTACTCGATCGTCGGCTGTTATTTATATGAGGATGATGATGACGACCTTGTTATCTCGATAACTCAATATCTTGATTTTTTTTTACCATCCCTTTGACTTTGTGATATCAAGAGCATACGTTATTTTGCTTCATATTTTGAGTCATCCTGTATATTAACTTCATACATTTCTTTTATCTCAGGTGTTCAAGGTCAGTCTGGTATTGACGAAAAAAAGTTTTCCAAATTGTTTTCATCTGTTTGGAGGAGGTTTTTGAAATTTCAGGTAAATTTGCTTAGAAGACTGACTCAATTGTGTTTCCAATGTTGTGTTTTTTTTTTACAGTTTGTCAATTTTTATATTTGTTTCTTAGCTCCCTCCAGTGCTCTTTCGAAAAGTTTTAATGTGCTTAGATGAAGGAGTGCTTCCACATTTACAAAATCCATGTGTCATGACAGACTTTCTTACAAATGCTTACAACAAAGGCAAGTGTTCTCTTAGTGTTCCTATGTTAATGAATATATCCTTAAAATGTCATATATAATTTCTAATGCTTTTTAGCACTTACTTTTTTTTTAAGTTTTTAATTGTAATAATATTTGAAGTTAACTCCACATGTTCATGAAATTACTTATGTTAGCTGAAAATATGCTTCAGATTTTTTTTCAATAAAAATTAAATCACTTATTCATTTTGGGGCACCAGCAACAAATTAAACAGACATTATTTTCAGTATTATAACTGAGTTCAGTATTTTTTGAGAGAGCATAATATTGAATGCAGAAAAAAAGCAGGAGCATTGGAAGTTAAGTTCAACATGTCCCAGTTAATTTCATGCATCCAATTAAAATAGTCTGCTATATAGATACAAAAATACATGGGAGAGCTTTCAGTTGTAGTTAAACTATACTAACTGTTGTGTTATTTCACACAGCCAAGCAATATTGGTATTTTTCCTCCTGTTTGGGTCACATGTCTGATTAAAGAAACAAAAAAAATTTAATCATCCTTCATCGCAAACAGCCAGGAACAAGCTTTAAATTTCAGCAGTCGGTTTTCTTACTATGTACAATAATTTTACCCATTTTTGCCTTAGTTATGGTCACCAAAACAACTTTCAGTTGAGTCATAGTGACCAAGGGGTCCCCACTCGACCATCTCCAATTTGGATGAAATTTTATTGAGGTGTAGAGATGCTTTTGAATCTAACCTACGCAAGTTTTCAGCTTCCTAGATCCAAATCCTAAGGATCTAGGATCTTCAAAAAATGTGATCCAAAATGGCGGATCAGTTTTTTGTGCCATATTGCCATATTTAGACTATGTTTACCGAAAATTTTATTACACTGGAAGCCTGAAATTTTAGACGCTTAAAGTATGTTTGCCCGTTAATATATTCAAGTATTTTTGTGAATTTAAACTCGTTAGATTTTGTGTAGCATGCGCATGAACTTTTGATAATGCGCGATAGGGAAAATTTTTCCTGGATTTTTAGGTTGTCATAAAATTTGAACAAAAATTATTCCAAAGCTTATGTTTCATGATTCCATTGTAAAAATACTTGTTTTTGATGGGTTACAGTTTCAGAGCTTAAATATCTATTTTCTTAAACATATGGATATCCAAAGTGGCTATCAAAACCGTCCAAGTGAAAAATAGCCTCTTTACAAAGTGCTATAGCTCAAATTTGACACCTGACATCTTCTTTTCGTTAAAACCATTAGAACTGATTTTTTCCTTTCAAAATAAGCTTTTTCTTCAATGGTGTTCTTTCGGTTAAGGATTTTTAAAAAATGAGCTTAAAATTCGGACTGTTGTAACAAATTGCAATGTTTAAAAGCAGGTTGCGGCAAATTTTATCACACTGGAAGCGTGAAATTTAAGGGGTTTAAAGTAGTTTCGGTTGTCAACACATCCTAATATTTTTATGAATTTGAGTTCATTAATTTTTATGTAGCTTGGATGCAAAGTCTCAAGAAAAATGCAGTGGAGAATATTTTTCCTTTATTTTAAAATGTCAAATTCTGAACAAAAATGATTCAAAAGTAAATGATTCGTATTCAAAAATGATTCGTACTTTGTAATTCTATCATCAATACTCATGTTTTTAATGGTTTATAGTTGCAGAGTGTAAATATTGATTTTCTAAAAGATATTGGCATCCAAATTGGCTGCCAAAATCGTGCACATGAAAAATAGCCTATTTTTAATGTGCTGTAGGTCTTTTTTTTTTTTTTTCAGTTTGCATCATCTTTTCGTTAGCACCATTAGAAAGAACATACTTTTCCCCCATAAAAAGTTTTTCTTTACAAAGACATTCTTTAAGATAAGCGTGAAAAATGAACTTGAAATACTATTTTTCATTAGCGAGAAAATCTCATTCTTCAACAAATAAATGGTGAATGCTGTGGAAACCGACTAATAGTTATTTTTCAACTGTTATAAGTCGGGAACAGTTGAAACAGTTTCTGACTTCTGAAAAAAGTTCACTTTGCAAATAAAATATCATAGAACAACAATTTTTGTTTTTGTTCTGTCTGATGAATAAGTGTTTCCAGAAGAGGATATTTTTATGTTTCTTACTCATTTAATTCACAAAAGAACTTTGTAGAAGACAATAAAAAACCTATTACTAATAACAGTTGTAAAATCCCTATTAATTTGTGTAAATGGCATTCACCATTCTTTATTTATTGTAGAACGAGACTTTCTTGCGAATGACAAAGAGTAATTCTAGCTCATTTTTTTACTCTTATCTGAAAGAACACCATCGTAATGAAAAACTATTTTTGTAGGAAAAAATGTTCTAATGATGCCAATGAAAATAAGATGCAAAGTGACAAATTTGACCTACAGTGCCTTAAAAATAGGCTATTTTTCATGTGAAGGATTTTGACAGCCAATTTGGATGCCAATATTTTTTAGAAAATCAGTATTGACGCTTTGCAACTGTAATCCATTAAAAACATGTACAGTAGAAGACTATTATAACGTCGACCTATATAACGCAATTCTCTATAAACCGCACTACTTTTCAGAAGTAAACAATAGGTTTTTAAGTTAAAAAACTCCCTCTGTTTTGTCTTGCAAACATAAAAATTGCTAGGCAAATTAAATTTTAAAACAGTTTTTCATTTTTCCATCTTAATTCATAGTTTTAAAATAAAAATTAGTGTTCACAGTAAAAAGAAAATATCAGATGGCTCTTGAAAATGCAGCTGTTATGCAAACCATGAAGCTAGCAGAAGTGCAGGATAATTCACTCTTCTTCTGACTATGGAACATATTTATTTCTGAATGACTAATCGTAATATTAGTGCTTTAATACTCATTGCAGATAAAACTCATTCTGAAGTGCTAATATATAGATGTATTCTGAATATTAGTTTCAAAATTTCTGAAATGATCTATATAATGCAAAAACCTGTATAACGCAAAAGCTCTGGTCCCAAGGTGTGTTATAACGGTCTTCTACTGTGTATTGACAATATAATTACAAAGTACGAACTTTGAATCATTTTTGTTCAGAATTTAGGGCACTTTAAAATCCAGGAGAAAGTTTCTCCACTGCGTTTTTCTTGCGACTTTGCATGTGTACTACATGAAAGTTAATGAACTCCAATTCATAAAAATACAAGGACGTGTTGTCAACCGTAAATACTTTAAACCCCTAACATTTCAGGCTTCCAGTGTGATAAAATTTGCCGCAACCTGCTCTTAAACATTGCAATTCGTTACGACAGTCCAAATTTTAAGCTAATTTTTTCATCCTTAAACGAAAGAACACCATCAAAGAAAAAACTTATTTTGAAAAGAAAAAATCTTCTTTCTAATGGTTTTAACGAAAAGAAGATGCAAGGTGACAAACTTGAGCTCTAGTGCTTTGAAAATAGGCTATTTTTCACTAGAAGGGTTTTGATAGCCACTTTGAATCACAATATCTTTTAGAAAATAGATATTTAAGCTCTGCAACCGTAGCCCATTAAAAACAAGTATTTTTGTATTGGAATCACGAAACATGCGAGTTTGAATAATTTTTGTTCTGATTTTATGACTACCTAAAATCCAGTAAAAATTTTCCCATTGCGCTTTTTCACAAGTTCACGCGCATGCTACACAAAATCTAACAAACTCAAATTCACAAAAATACTTGAACATATTAACGGCAAAACTTACTTTAAGCACCTAAAATTTCAGGCTTCCAGTGTAATAAAATTTTCTGTAAACGTAGTCTAAATATGGCAATTTGGCACAAAAAGCTGATCCGCTATTTTGGATCACATTTTTCGGAGATCCTAGATCCTTAGGATTTGGATCTAGGAAGCTGAAAATTTGCATAGGTTAGTTTTAAAAGCATCTCTGCACCTCTATAAAATTTCATTGAAATCAGAAATGGTCGAGTGGGGACGATGTGAAAAATTAGGTCAGTTGATGTGGAATGACTCAGTAGGGTGCATCTTATAATGCACGCTTTGAAAATTTTTTGAATTTCTTATAGGGCACCCCTTTAATTGCCTCCTTTTGATGAAAAAATACCCACTTAAAAGTTTCATAGAATTTGAACAAAATTTAGAGGTTGCTACCAGCGATTAAAATTACATTCATTGTGAAAAAATAGAGTAAAAATATATTCCAAATTTTCTATTGCAATATTTGACATCAACATGAATTTGGGTTGGTTAAGGTAGAAATATAACCCAAATACTTATTTCCTATGCATGCAAAAAAAAATAACAAGCATTTCATGGTTGTTATTTTGTAATAATGTCAAACAAAAATCATGCAAGAGTTACACTATGCCATTCATATCATTGGTTTACAATTTCAGTCTTTTACATTCACCAATATTGTAATTTTTCCCCCCTTGTTTTTAGTAATGTGAAATATACAAGCCTTTTTCTGATTGCTACTTGTCATCCAAACTATTTGATGATATCTCTTCGAAAAACTTGATGAAAAGGCCATTATGGTGAAAAATCTGAGTGTTAGTAATGAAATCCTCTATTTTTTTTCCTTTGGTTTAGTTCTACAACATCTGCTGTTCAGTGTTTCATTGGAGGAGTTGTTCTTTTAGGTTTCTTTAAGAAAGACACCAATTTGGAGTTTGTCTCTTCAGAAATGACATGCAGATCAAATAGAATTGCTTGAAGCAACAGTTTCCTTCTTGTAAATGAAAATGCTTTTCAACAACAAAAGACCAAATCTAGATGAACTTTATTGCTAATTCTTGTCCTTCAGAATCAGTCAAAGTACATTCAATTACAACAGAAGCTAAAAAAAAATACTTTCACTACAGTTAATTCAGATTCCTCGTGATTTTCTTTCTTTCAAAATTTCTTCTTTTCACTCAAGTTCTGATGCCTTTTTAAATAGATTTATTTGTTACCGATTTCGCTTTCTCCTCCTAAGCTAGTTTTCTTTCAGTTAGAAATAATTTCTCGCCTGGAAGTGAAATCTTGCGTAAAGTATCATCAGCAAGAGCGAGGTCAAGCAAATATCTAATGATGGATTCCAATAGTTTTGTTTTTGATTATTGAAATATAACTCTTAATTTTCTTTTTGAGTTCTTAACTGACAACTTGTGTCCCATGTGATGCATTGCAGACATATACTGACGGAAGCAAAGGAGATGGTGCTTTCTTGGGTAACGGTGTTTTTATCAGGTAATGAAATGGCATTAAGATCTGTATAAAAAAAACCCTGATCATTGCTCTCTCTTCAAGGCTGAGCTTTTAGCTATTGAGGAGGCTTTGAACTATTGCATCACAGAGAATGTCTGTAGAGATGTTTGGATTTTGAGCGATAGCCAAAGCTGTATTCAGCATCTGTCTGAATGGTGGAAACTTGGTGTTAAAATGACTTTGATTATAATCCAACACCTTAAATACGTGAGTAAACATCTTAAAATTACTTTTGAGTGGGTACCGTCATATGTGGATGTATATGGAAATGAAGGTACTTTCGGACTGGCAAGTGAGTGGAGCCGAGTGGTTTCTCCTCATAAAGGGTGATTTTCTTCTTCAGAAATTGCAACCAGAGTCAAGCAAAACATCTGCTCCGCTTGGAGACGGGACCCTGCACCTGAAGGTTACAAAGCAACCCACCCCGGTGCCGCTTTACTTAGCGCAAACAGCAGAGAAGATCAAATGGTACTAGCCCGGCTACGAAGCGGACACACTCGAACTCGAAGACATGCGGCTGATCTCAAAGTTTTTCCTCAATGTCCCAAATGCAATATGGGTCAAGCCACTCCTGCCCATATCTTTTCCTGCATCGGTTGTGAAGGGGGTCTGCTCTACTCCAACCCTATTGCTGTTTTGGAGGGTTTGAAAGTACACGAGTTCATGGACTTGGTCTGATGTTTGTCTGCAAAGTGGGATAAGCAACAATAACAACACACATTTTTGTGAAACTATCACTTATGAGCATTTCTTTTAAAAATATCAATTTTATTCACATGTTTTTGGTTTGTAACACGCACAGTTTTCTGTTTAACCTTACCAAACTTTCAGAAAACTTGACAAGAGCAAAGGAATAATTATACTAAAATTTGAAAGAAAAATTTGTAAATTTGATGAAATATTTACATTTAAAGAAATTATTTTCTCTTTGTGCTTGTGCACAGGATAGCAATTTATAACTTTTAAAGTTTCTTTCTCATAAGATGGATTTTGAGTTTTTAACTAGTGAAAAGGAACTCGGGAACTAAGGAAAGCAGCATGAAAGATTAGTCCCTAACAGATGCAGTCATTTATTAATTCCATTTCAGAATAGTTGTGTAATTTAGTGGATTAAAAAGATGCGCTTTTGTTACTTATGAATATTTACAAAACTAGAAATGACAGAAATAAATTTTCCCCCTAACACCTTCAACTGTATATTTGATCTTTTTAAAAATGTATCTAGTCTCCTAAAGGGGAAATTAAATGTGCATTATATTTTTTTTATAATTTTTATAATGCTATGGATGATAATTTCTAATATTTGCCTATTCTAAGGGTAAGTTCTAAATTAAAAATATGTTTGGCTTATAGATTACGAATTCTGTTAAATTATTTTATGAAAACTCCTTTTCATGATTAGAGATACAAATTAATTTGCTTTTTAATGCAAGTTATTGCTTCATAAATAATCTATATAAACATTTTTTAGACTTTCTTTATAGAACTCTTGTTACTTTGAAATGTAGCTTCAGTACAAAAATCTTAATTTTTTTTTCCCCAATTTTCTAAACTTTGATCTATGAGCATCAGAAATGAGAAATGTGTCATTCAGCATATCTTTTAATTTGCAACAGGTCAGTTTTTAATTTCATTGCTTCAAAACTTTATTTAAAGAAAAGAAAAGTCCTCTGATCATTTTCAAATATTTTTTGCTTCATCAAGAGAAGATATTTGTTCTCAGAATGTTAGTTTTATTTCTTGCATAATGTTTTAAAGTACAGTCCCACAAAAACTTTGTTCAAACACACACATACATACATGGGTGTACACTAGTACTCAAAATGTAGCCATAAAACTATTAAGTTCAATTTAACTCCAAAGCTGAAAATTTTGGTGAATTTAATTCTTTCCTTTTTTTTTTCTTAGTAAGCGAAGCTGCTTCATTGCAGGTATCTCAAATAGGTTGCGCCCCTTAAGTGTCTATAGAGTTGAACCAACAGTTAAAGCTTGACCGCAGAAAGATAGTGGATGACCTTGAAGCGGAAATGTCATTGTTATCATTTGTAATAGATTGTTTGTCATTATTTTATAACAAATAGGATCAGCGAGAACGCACCTCTTACTACTCAGCGCTTTCTAGCTAATTCTACCTGTTACAAATGATAGAACTGATGTTTCCGCTTCAAAGTCAAGCTTTAGTAGAACTCAATTTGGCTTTTGTGTACATTAGCATTATTTTTATCATAATATTTGAGAGTAAATTCTTAACTGATTTTGTTAAACTTATAAAACATTTTGTCATGAACTATTTAAACCTTGAAATACACCGCCAGCTCTGTCATTTCCAGCCGAGGACTGCAGTTTCGTGCTTATTAGCACTCATTAGCCCGGCATAGGAAAGTGACTGAGCTGGAGATGGAAAACCTCTTAAGGAAGCCAAGAGTGCAAAACAAACTGGTACCTAACATAGAATTAGCAGACCAGACGAGTGACCAAAGCAATGGTTCAGTTCAACTCGAAGATTGAACGCGAGGCATGGTATATTCAGTAAATTACCGCCCATTAGCCAGGGCTAAAGCAGAAATACGTGAAATACACCGCCAGCTCAGTCGTTTCCAAACGACTGATCTGGAGGACTGCAACCAGTCATCGGCTGGAAATTACTGATCTGGCGGTGTATTTCACGTATTTCTGCTTTAGCCCTGGCTAATGAGCGGTAATTTACTGAATATTTAAACCTTCTTCCTTTTTATTGTTTATCCAGTTATCATTTTTGCTTTCAACCCTGTTGGATTTTTTGATGAAAGTTATGTTCTGTTGTTCCTAAAAATGAATTTTCTTTTTCAGGTGGTCTAACTAGTCTATTATCCTTGAATGGATTATTTTTACTTATGCAAAAGTATAATGTGTAAGTACAATTTTGCCTTTTCAAATATTTGCTCCATAGCTCTGTTCATTATGCCAATATGGGGTTAATGTTAAATATTGCATGGCTGCAGATTATGAAAAAACTCATTTCCACATTTTCGTGCTTAAATTCCTTCATGAAAAATTTTTGTACTTTTACTTGTAGAGTGATATTATTATTAAGATTTTAGAAATCCATCTTGACAAAAATGCATAGCATTTAATTCATTGATAAATGTTTTGTTGTTTAAAAATAGAATCATTTGTATTAAACTCTCAATTAAAAGTGGTTTCTTTCTTCTTTTTTTCAATTTTGCCTGTACACAGTTGAAGCATGCAACAAGTACTTGAGTATCAAATATTCAAGTTTTTTAATTTTGTGAGTACCTGGCAGCCAGGTTATTGTTTCATCCCTTTTTTTTTTTTTTTTTTTTTGTAAAAAGTCCCAGAAAACATTTGACAAATTGAAAGGCCGCTGATTTTTTGTATGTTTAATGCATATTATTATTGCTATGAAATAATATATATACTAGCTGATCTGATAGACCTTGTTCTACCGCATAAATTTTTTTCTTGGATTCAAAAAATAAATTGGATAATTTACAGCTTCGTCAGCAACTGTCGATAATCGCAAACTGTATCGACCGATTTTGTATGACACCAAGTTGTCAGGTTGTATCTCGAAGTTTATAAATTGCCAACCTTCACATGTTTTGCTGCCAAATATGGCTCTTTCTGCCAGTCACGAATGATGCATGTATTGTGTGCATACATTGCGGTCAATGAGAACATTTTCTCGAATCAACAAAGGTACTGAAATTAGCAAGCAATTTTATCCATTCAAAATTTTCATTCGTCAATGTCTCACAATGGGTCCGAGAATTTGACAGCAAATGGATCTAGCATTTGGACATTCATGTTTTAGCTGGACCTTTTCAACTTTATGATACAGTGATGAAGATTTCAAGTAAACTTTAATCTCATCAGCGATTTCTGAATGTAGAATGACGGAAATGTCTGTCTGAAATCACTTGAAAGTAACAGAGTGCCTCGTTACCTTTTGATGTACACTGCGTCTGGGTTATTTTGAATCTTCAGTGGCAGCTTAAATGCTGAATGAGCTATTCTGCATCCATCCAGCAGGGGCGGACTGGCCCTAAACTTTTAATGTGGAAAAAAAAATTCATGCCGGCCCCATCGGCCCCATCCAAAAACGTTTGGCTGTAGTTTTCCAAACCTAAAAAGTTTCTAGTGTGTTTAAAAAAAAAAAAAAATGTTCCTCCCCCCCCCCCCCCAGCAGCCCTCACCTCTCTCCCCCCGCTGAAATACCTAGATTTTTTTTTTTTTTTTTTTTTTCAGAAATCCTTATTTAACTTTTCATTTCAAGCAAACTAGTGGGCAGATTGATTTAAACTAAGCATACAGCAAACGCCCATAATATACAGATGATATTTCAAGAATCTAACTTTCTCAAAAATATTTGCAAGCTTAAATTGCTCTACGCAATAAAAAAAACCACTGTGAAAACTGTGTGGCTTCTTTGAAAAGCCGCATTTAAGAGTATTTCGTTTATGTAAAAGTGAATAAAAATCTTATTTAAAACAAAACGTAATACATTTGAGGCAGTGAGAAGCAAAGGGGTGTAAGCAGACATTTTCAAGTTTTGAGTAAAATTCGTATAAAGATTACATCCTAGGTAGGCTTTCATTGAATTTTTTTCTAAATCACGCTGTACAGCGGCACCTACCAGGGCTGCTGGTACTATCTCTTGCCCCAGGACAGAGGAGGGGTCCACCTACCATTTGTACTGGTTATCTCCAAATTTTCAAATTTTCCTCTTGCATCCCTTGCTTCTCACTACCTCATATGGCCATGAGCGGTACTATTTGCCCTTCAGAAAAAAATTCTTTTTTTTTTTTTAAGTCTTTTCTTAAAATTGTATTGTACGTATTCAAACTAATGAAAATTTTCATGTAAACCAAACGTAATATATCCGTTCAGAATGAATACATCACAGATCATGAGACAGTGAGAACTGATCGGAAATATCGGATAAGCCCGAATTAATCTACAAAAAAAAAAAAAAAGGAATTTCGTCCGAAAAAGTCGCCATTTGTCTCAGTGAGAAAACTGATTTTCAAAGGTATCTCTCAAAATGTTATCTAGTGAGTGAAATTTATTTGTTAGGTTCTAAGAACTAAAGTGAAAATCATGGGATATACACTTGGGGTGGGGGGATTGCGGTCTCCTCCCAAGGCCCTTGGTTTTAACGTAAATTTATATTGCCAATAATTTTAATACGGTAGTTTATATGCATGTAAAGATGTTTATGACCAAACTCCCCTCCCCTCTCCACAGAAAGCAAGTTCTGGCAGTGCTTGTGCTTTATGGTATATGTGTGGCCTATGCTACATATTAACTTGCCTTTAATAATAATATTCCACTGACACAACGTTTTCAAGTAAGAACAATTTATTTATCAGCTTCCAAGATTTAAAGTGAAAACGAAGAAATGTATTGGGAAAAGCAATAAGATGTGCGTATTCTTTTCGGTAAGTAAATATGTTCAACTAGAGTTTAACCTACGAAGATGTTCAACAAAGTGAAACTCAACCGCTTAAACCAAAAATATAACAATTTATACTTCTATTGTACGAGTTTACATGCTTGCTGAAAATAAATAATAATCGAGTAACAAAAGAAAGCACAACACAGAAATGGTCCGACTTAAACCTTTTTAATGACATAAATTAAACGAAATTAATGAAAACGAAATAATATTTGAAAAAAGTTACTCAAGAGTAATAAACTAAAAATGACAAAATTAATATTACTCTTCAAGAATCAGTGAAAATGTTTTCATACAAGGCCCTAATTTCGTCAAACTGAAAAATCTAATAATAACTTTGTAAATTTCAAATTAGTGCTAAATCTTATCATTTTATCCGGAAAAATTTTATCCGAAATTTGAAAGTATGCTATTTAACGAATTTCAACATTGCATTTATCAATTTGACACTGAATAATAACATTAAAATTGAAAAGTATATGATGATAAGATTTTTAAAAATGTACTTTTCGTACTAGTTGCAATATGGTAGTGCTACTAATAAATTAAAAACTAATAGTTTCTGGGAATACTGCATTTTAGATTCGGAAATTTTAGATTTGCTTTTAAGATTGTAACATTAAAAATATAAGTAAAAATAGATACATTATTTATGATTAAAATGGGCAAAAACACTTAAAGCAATTACACTTATCAATCTAGCTAAGAAAGAAAAATCTATAAACAAGCATTACAAATCAGTTAACAGGAAAGAAACTTCAAAAATAAAGATTATTTGATGAAATATTATTAAATACTTAAAATATGGTTAAAGAACCTATTTTTTTTTTCTTCTATAACTCAGTGTATACATCCCTTTAAAAGATAGGGAAACAAAATTTTACAGTATTTAAGACATAATAATTACTTAAATTTTTCAACATTCCTTTTTAATTTTATCAAAAAATTTCTTTCAAAGCATGTAACTTATATTTTTTTTCCTTAAAAGTAATAGATTATGAATATCCGTTACAGACTACTTGGTACTAAAGATAAAAATAAAAGAAATCGCGAGAAAAAAAAAAAAACACATTTCTACAACATTAATCTTTCTTACAAAAAAAGTCTACTTTGTTGAGCAACAGCATCAATGGTATCCTCTGAATCTATTTGATTTAAAATGTCCTTCTCTAAAGACATCAACATGAGAGCTTCTAAATTTTCTTGAGAAAGGGTTAAACAAAAAATCATGAGTGTAAAAAAGAAATGAATTAAGTTCAGGAGGGCCATGCACATCCTCATATCTTGGACAAGCATACGAATTGTACTCAGGGCAGGTTCTGGATACCGGAACAAACCCTTCTCTCTCTCTCTCTCTCTTTTTTTTTCTTCAAGTTTAAATTGCATAAGTTTATTATTCTTCCAAATCCTAAATTTCATACCAAAAAAAGGGGGGGGGAGAGAGAAAAATGTTCTGCTGTCTTTGAGAAGTATATTAATAATCTTAGTTTATTATCTCCCTTCAAAAATTAATTACTCTTGAAAAAAAGACATAAAAATGTGTGTAACAATAATTGGATAAAATTGGTACAGTATTTAGGCTTTAAATTAAAATTAAGTACAATAAAACCTGTAGAGTTGACCACCCTTGTAAGTTGACCACCTGTCTATGTTGACCTCTTTTGTCAGGAACGGAATTAGTCCTATCTTATATAATGAAGGAAAACTTCTGTAACTTGACCACCTGTCTATCTTGACTACTAATGTACGCCAAATTTGGTTTGGAGCATTGTAAAAAAAACCTTTGTAAGTTTATCACTTGGTTTTTTTTTTACTTTCTTCAGTAAATTATTTTATTTTATTATTCATTAATTTATTATTATTGTATAATTATTTGATAGCTTTCCAAGAATGTTTTTAATGCTTTGATGACGGACTAGCAATTTACTAACTAAACAGCAGCATGAAGCTTATGCTGCTCTTTATTCTCCAAACTTGTTTTCATTTGTTGTTCTATTTGAGATAGTTTTTTGTACTTTGTTCAGTAAAAATAGGTGTCAGTAGAAAAGTACAAAGTGTTTTCTTTCAGTTGCAATAGGTTGTGGCAATTCTGGAATTGCGCTAAGGCCCGGATCTGTACATTTTGGGCCCTTTGCAACAAAATGGGTAGGGCATCTCCCTAGTGGCCCAGTGTCTATTTGTAAAGTTAATAAGTCTCAATGCTAGTTTTTTTCCTTCAATTTCTAGGGCCGTCAGCCCCCTAGAGGAAGTGAGCCCCCCCCCCCCCCCCGCACCCCCCGGTACGCAGATATGGGCTTGCTAAAGAGCCCTTCTGGCTTATTTCGAGTGTAAGGGATTAAGATATAGGACATTTTAATTTTGCCTTTATGAACTGAGAGAGTCGAGCTTGTTGCTCTTTGGGCTGTAAGTGTTACATAAAAAGACTTCAAAAAGAAAGTTTTGAATTTGAAATTAATAAGAAGTATGAAATATTAAAATGAATTCAAAAAGGAGAAAGCCAGAGAAAATTAGCTGGCACATATGGAATTTCTAAAACTACGGCGTCTAATATAGTTTAAAACAAGGAAAAAATAATAAAACTATTTGAATAGTATTTTTAATTATGGTTTCACTTTCAATAATGTTAAACAATGAAAGTTAGTTGAACAGAAAGAGTAATAAGGGTGAATTCCTCGAAAAATGAATACACGGTGCGAGAAATGACAAAAAATATTTCAAAAAATAATTACTGCCCTTTATAAGTTGACCACCAAAGTACTGCACCGCGAGTGGTCAACTTACACAGGTTTCACTGTACGCAAAAAAATACCTAATATCGATTTTACGTTCCTCTAAAATTTGCTTTTTTCAAGGAAAAAGGTAAGGGGGCGACGGATAAAAAAAATGTTGGAAATCACTGTTTTAAATATTTATACTGTTTGTTCTTTTATAAATTTTATCTTTGCTAAACGAAAATAGATGAATTGGACGGTGTTATACAAAAATGAGTTATCCAACAAAAAGTTTCAAAAAAATAATGAGTTATTCACATAGCTTGGCAGATAAACTGATACACTACGGGGATACAAAGACAATTTCTATTAATATGCCATCTATGAAGATCAGTTTAGAACTCAATTTACTCAAAAGTACTGCTTGGTGGGTTGACCCATTTTTGTGTAACACCGTCAATTTGTTATAATTATAACTGACAGTTCAAGTTCTTATTATTTAAAGTGCTGATGACAAAAAAAAAATTAAAAAACACATGATGATTAAAAATATTAAACTTACCTAAAAAAAATTCTTGTCACCCTTGAATTTAAAACACATGCAATCCCATTGAGCAGTCAACACGGTGTATAACAAATGACTCGTTTTTTTTTCCTCGGAGACAAAATTGGGGAGTTCTCAAAATTATCTAATTGGTTGAGAAAGTCGTGGATCTATCTATTGCAAAGTGCTGGGAAACAGAAGAAAAAAAACCGAAGGATGAAAAGGAAAAAAAAAAAGCTTTTTAGCAGACGTTTTGCTCCTATTCATTCTATTCTTAGGATGGCGCCTTTCTCTTATTTCATTTGAAAAAGGTTCAATGTAATCTTTTCCCAGACAGTCTCGGATCAGATCGTCTCAGATGGCCACAAAAAAAGATCCCCACCCCCAATAAAACTCCTTACCAGAATTCCAGGAAACATCAATCCCGAACAGATACGAGAAACACCCATGGACCCTGAAGGCTTCGCTTCGGACGAAGACCACTCAACAAAGACATTGTCCCCTACGTAACAAGATACGGTAATAGTTAGGCAAGAACAGAGTAACGTCCTGAGAGTGACCGTTGGAAAAGGAGCGGCCGTTCTCCTCTCCCTGCGCCCCCCCCCCCCCCCCAAAAGAGCTGTTCTGGCTGCAGCCCTCGACACAAGAACGGCCGGCCTAGCTGAAAACTTTTTTTTAAAATAAAATTGAGAAAAAGGGCACGTACACATTGAATGCACAGAAAACGGCCCCAGTTAAGGACGGCCCATGTGGAATTTTCCACATCTCACACGTGGCCAGTCCGCCCCTGCCATCCAGTAAAGTTCCTGGAATACCAAATGATGCAACCGATAATACGATGTCATCATTAGATCATATTTCAGCAAGCATTGGCAAAATGAGAAATGTTTCGCTAGTTTCACATGGTGCAATCCCCCTCCCCGGAAAAAAATGCACCTTTACCCGCCGAAACTGCCAGAGGTATAATCAGAATGTCACTATCCAGATTTTCTTTCTTTTTTTTTCCAAAATTTGGAATCAAAAAATACCTATAACCCCAAAGTTTCACCCTTCCATTCATTAATCGTGAATTTCCCAATTATCAAAATGCCCCTGCAAAAGAATCAAAGAGCGAAATTGAAAATCATTGCAAAAGCCTTGCATAAATTATTCTAACATTTTATTTGTTAACAAATAGCAGATGGCAACAAATAAAAATTGTAAATCTTTGAGAGTTTTTTGATGTTTTGCCAAAGCGTCGCGTCATTTTGACACTTGATAGCCAAAAAAATTCTAGATAGAGACTGAGACGCACTAATTACCTATTGGTATGATATATATACATTACAACCTTTTCTCATACTTGCCAAATACACATAAAAAAATTCGTAAAAAATATTTCATAAAAAATTTATGACATGACAGTTTTATGTATAAGATTTTTTGACCTTTTTTGTATTTCTTTTATTTGGTGTCTAAAATACCTATATTCCCAAAATTTACCCCTCCAAACCCCCCCCCCCTTTCCATTTTTTAATTGCAAATCTCTCAATTATCAAGTTATTTCTGCAAAAGAATCAAAGAGCAAAACTGAAAATCATTGGAAAAAACCCTTAGCTTAAATTAGTTTCAAACATGTTATTTGTTGCAAATAGAAAATGGCAATAAATAAAATTTTAAATCATGGAGAGTTTCCAAAGCGCCATCTAGTGGGACGATGTTCGGATATTTTGCTGCCACATCGCGGAAAAAATTCTAAAAAGGGACTTTCTAATTACCCAGCTATATGAAATATACTTTATGTCCTATTTTCATACCTAACAAATACACATGAAAAATTTCATGAAAATCGGTTGAGCTGTTTCAGAGGAAATCAATAACTAACACTGGGACAGGAGATTTTTATATATTTGATATATATATATATATATATATATGTGGAAAGAAACAAATTAAAGAAAAAGCATACTTAAAAAGGAGAAAAGAATAAAGTTGGGACATTTTTAAAAAGGCCAAAAAACAAAGAGAAGGCTGATTTGAGCTGGATCTCTTCAGCATTGGAAATCTCAAAGTAACGAATTCCAGATCCAAATAGCAACATTAAATGGATAATTAGGCTAAATGAGTTAAAAACTCCAAAGCATGCATGATACTCTTGAAAGGAAAAAAAGGGGGGGGAGAGAATTGAATCTAACCATGTCCAGTGTGTTTTAATCCACTATGCATTGTGTAATATTCAATAAAAGGAAAACACCTAAGTGAGTGGGGGATTTCATCTGCTTTGCTGCATCCAAAAAAATAGGTGTAGCAGAGCTTCCAACAGACCGCTCCGCTCCACTTCACTACCAAAAAAAGAGCCCTTACTTGTAAAGTTCCTAGCGTAATGGTAATCCATGTCCATCTTGTCTCAGCAACAGATCATCCTCAAATGGGCATAAATAAAACCATAAAGAGTGATCCAAATAAAACTAATTAAAATTTGGAGCAGAGTTTGGAGAACAACTAATTCTTTTTCAAAGGCAGAAAAGGTGGAAATTCTGCAAATTCTCAAGCTTGTGAAACAATGATGCCAGTAAAAACTTTAGTTTGGCACAGAAGTCCTTTGATGCCCACAAATTCACATTGGGTAGTTTTTGTCCCGCTATGGAGGCAAAACCACCCATAAAGGTGGTTGAGAAACACATTAATTCCCTAATATGGGGGTGAAAAGAAACTTACATATACACTTGGCCTGTGGATCATATGGAATTGGCAAACGTTCAGTTAAGATGAATTTACCTGAATGAGGGGAAAAGCAAAAATTTGATTCTCATCCCACTTGAATATGACTCTGCTTAATTTAGAGACTAATATACATCTGCAAAAGCTGGCATCCATGAAAACTAATAGATGCATCCTTTATTTTTCTTATTTTTTTCTGCGACAGTCAAATATTATCAGGGTGGCGACAGATCAGGGAGATCAGGGAAAAGTCAGGGAACTTGATCACTCATGGAAATATCAGGGAATTTCGAAAAAATAACAAAAATTCAGGGAAAATTTATCAAATGAAGGGGAAAAAAAATTCTTTGCAAAATGCAGTACTTTGACTCCCTACGAATTTTCCGCCAATTATTTGTTTTAAAAAGGTAAAATTAATGTGGTGTGATTATACAGTGCCACATATTTGTGCATATTTCTTCATCAAGGTCAAAGTATTCAATCTTAGGATGAGCTTCCCAAGATTGCTTCTGTGTCTGTAAAGTTGTTGATTTTACATTGCTTGAATTTTCCTTCCACCCATTCCATGCTACGTAAAATAAACAACCCTACTGGCAAAGAGGAAGCCATCATTAATGACTTTGCTCCATTGCCTTTACTCATTGTCTTGAAGTAATTAGCATACTGTTATCAGAATTTCAAGAAAGAATCTTTGTTTTTTAAATTAATGCTGAAAAAATCTTAAAAGTTTCACTTGGCTTTTTTAATTTAATTGCTAAAATTGAATTTTGACTTAAAATTAATTTTTTATTTATTTTTCGCCATGGTATTATTCGTTCCCACTTCAGATTACACAAAGTGGTTTTATTTTAGACTTTAAATCTTTTATTTTAAAACAATGGTATACATTTTAAATTTATTTATTTTATTTTTTTTTTTTGCATTTTAATGGTGTTTGTTACTAAAGTAATCTAAGATTTTTTTTCGACAACTAATAACATCATTTGAAATCGGGTTGTGTACATAAGTAAATATTTTAATTATTTTTAATAGTTAAAATGCTGCATTCGTTCACTAAAACTTAAGTTCTTGATTACAGAATAGCTGAATATGACTTCTTGTTGAAAGATTTCAATTTGTTTTACATAAATATGTCTATTCTGCCATGTGCAGGTAAAAAGCAGTAACTGCACATTTTTCTTTTCTTTGCATTTTTGTCATCTAGTGTACGTTATCTTTATTTTAAATACCCCCTTATTTGGTTTCTGCTGAAAAAGACGCACGAAAAAATTGTCTAATTCCAACATTTTCCTATTGTTAGTACTGAATTCACCACACATTTCTTCAAATATCTTGAAAACTAATTTCTGCAGATACACTTTACATTCTGCACACTGCAGTATTATTTATGTAAATAAAACTACATTACTTCTATACTTTAATTATCACTTGTTATTCTTGCAACAACAATTATACTGCTTGAAAATTCAGTTCAAGATTATCTCCATTTAAATATTTCAGTTTTATCACGATTAGATATCTTTAAGAGTGATTTCAATAATCTCTTAGAATTCTTTTGTTCACTGGTTCCTGGAAGTATTTGTTTTAGATTTCCTACAATATTTCTCTGTCAATTATTTAATATACAAATATAATTTAATATAAAAAAAGGAGCATCTTTTCAAAATATATGTTTTAATTAACAGCTTAAACAGTTTTAAACACTGCATTTAATTTAATATGCAATGTTTTTCAGGTAGGGCAAAGAAAGGAAACCATTATCATTGGTAACGTAAATCAGGGAAATTTGGTGAACTTAATCAGGGGAAATTCAGGGAACTTTTTCTTCCAGTTTCTGTCGCCACCCTGATTATTTTGCAGAATAGATATTATTTGTTTAGTAGAAGATCAACGCATCTACAGGTATATATTCTGGAATTTCCGAGAGAATTTTTAGCATTGAGTAGATAGAGAAGAAAATTGGTTGCGAATGGCTGTGGTTGCTGATAGAAGTTTCACTGTACTACTAAACATATAAAGCTTAGTTCTCAGGGAAGTAATAGAGAATATTACTTACAAATTATGCTATAAGACACTAGGCAGTATCAGTATCAAATGAGCAACGGGAAACTTACCAAAACTAATCCTGTATAGTGAGAAATTGCATACCTTCATAACATGAACAATTAATGCTTTATGCATCTGAGTTTTAACATATAAATTTTTAAAAGCTGCTCTATTTTAAATGTTATTTAAATGTACTTCAAAATATTTTGCTTGTTTCAGTAAAATAATTCTGTTTTTTTGTAGGGAATATCCAGATTTTTACAAAAAATTGTATGCTTTATTCAGTGAAAAAATTGTAAATGGAAAACTAAGTGCAAGGTTTTTTTACTTGTCAAATCTGTTTTTATCATCTACGTAAGTATACTTTGAATGAAATAATGATGCATATAATATTACAGCTTCATCAAGAAGATGGATTTTGAAATATTTTAATCAAGATTTTTTTTCCTTCATGCATTTTAAAATTTATTATTATTTTACATAATCATTTGGGCTTTTTTTCTCCATTAGGTCCTGCCGTAAAACGAATTAAAAAATTTGTTTTACTAACATTTTCACATACAGTTATTATGAATTCCTATATTAAATTCTAGGCATGAAGCAAAAGGAAATATCTTACTAAGTCTCATCATTCCTAACAGCAAGCAAAAATAGTTTTGTTGTTTGTATGTTAAGCCTTCAAAAGGCATCCAAATTCTTTTATTGTCATGTGGCCTATCTCAATCTTCACATGCTAAATCAGTTCTGTTTCCGGAGGCATGACCATATCTAAAAATGCATGATCAACTTCATTCATTATGGACCGCAAATTCATTAATGATTACTTCTTAATTCAAAAAGCCATTCTTTGCCTCAATTATTCTAGAAGTAGATAATTTCTTGGTCTTGCGAACATCATTTTGTGAATTTTATCTTAATAGAGTTAGGAGACTATGGAATTGAAGGGAATTTATAAACATTGCAAAAATAAGCCAGTGTCATTGTTTCATCCAATTTTTTTTCATTCTTTTGTTGCGTTTGGTGGAGAAAAGTGGTCAATGGGGGTAAAGTGGTCATACGACAAATAGATGGCTATATGGAAATAAATGTTCAAATGAATGAAAATTTTAGAGTAGGGCAGTTAGAAACTACATTTTGAATACAAAATTTTTAAACTGGCAAGATTTTATTTGATAAAAAAAAAAAAAAATATTTTGAATGATTATGATAAATTTAAAAATCTAAACACCTCTTTTAACTTCCTTGAAAAAAATTTGTTTGTTAGAATTATGAACAGATTGACTACTCAGGAACATTCCTGCTTGTCTGAAGAACTCTTATTCATTAGCAGTTAGCTGAATCTATTTTGATAATTTTTTAGAACAATTTAAGTAAGATGGGGTAAAGTGGCCATAATATTAGGCTTAACGATTATTGTTATTCTAATATCACTGAGTATAAGGCAAATTTCAATTAATTAATAATTTCACTTAATAAGTATTGTTTTGACTCAATTATACCAGTATATGCATATGCATACGCATTCACATAAATGCGCCAATAAACACGTAATATGGGTATCTGCAAGTATAATTTATCTATGCAGATATACATTCGACTATGCATATATATATCCGCTCATACTCATATACATGCAAATAATTATATAACTCAGGCGTATGTACTCGAGTAGACAGTTACATACAAGCATATGATATACATGTATACTGGGTGAGTTTAAACTCTTGAGCAAGTTATTAAAAGGTGTTAGAGGGGAGGATAAGAAGGAAGAATGACATAAGAAACAATGGTCAAAAACACAACACTGACGCGCTGCATGCACGCAAAGCCAGAAATAATGGATGCAAAACAAGTCACAAATTTATTACACAAAAACAATGACAATGACACGAAAACATGACAAAGACAGTGACATGCAAAACTCTTGAGACAAGTCTCAAGAGTTTGGGACCCGATGAAAACCTTGAGATAAAGGAATATTCGAGTTATAAGCTTTGAGTTATCGAGATTTGACTGTATATTGCAAATGTATGATTAGTGATCATCTCAAGTATGATGGCACATTCAAATTATTTCTCAGTTCTTAACTTTCTCTAAAAGTAGAGCACAATGATCTCTTATTTTGTGCACTCTCTGTCTCTCTATTACCCTCTTTTCAATGTATGAAACAATTTTCAGCAACCTCTGCTAAAGGTATAAGAAAACAATGATTGTTTTTTTATTCTTATATGCATTGCAATGTAGCACTACAAAGTATCTCTCAAATATCACCAAACATTTTCTTCTGAAAAATTAAATCATTCAACAATTATTAAAAGTGAAAAAAAAAGAGACGAGTCTAAAACTGAAGTGAAGTAAGATTTTTTAAAAAGATCCAATGCTTCCAATATATACATTAAAACTAATTGTATTTTCACATAAATTTCATTTTCTATAGACACTTACCAGCGTATGTTGTGGCATCTTTTGCAAAAAAATTGAGCAGGATTTCCTTAATGTCAAGAACAGACACCCTTATGAAAATCGTGCCTTTTGTATGCAACCTTCTCATACGCCATCCTACTCTCAATGTGCTAATCCACCGAAATGATCCCAAAAGTAAGTGTTTATATTTTTTGATAAAAATCAGTCATTTTTGTTTTCCATTTAGGTTTATTGTTCATATACTTTTTGTACAATGATAATTCTATATTTATTTGGTTCTGTATATAATTTAGTTATGTCACGTGCAAAAAGTAATCTAATTGAATTCAGACTCAGGAAAGTACCGAAAATGCCATATTGAGTGAAAACAGATTTACAATACATCGACCACTCTTAAGGTGTTGGCTGCCCGCGCGCAAATACCTAATATGCTGCCCCTTTCGAGATTTTGTCTTATTTAAACAAATTTAGTCTTATTTTTGAAAAAAAATTGAATTTTGACATCTTGAATTCAAATTCTGCTCTTCGCAATCATGAGTATATGTATGGTATCATTCCTTGAGCGACCGGTAGCTAAGCATTTGGTTGATCGCATGACAAATAATGACCTCAGCTCCAATGCTTTATAGAGTAAGAGCCCATGGGTGCCAGACATACGGCATAGTATAAAGGCCCAAAATTTTACTGCGTAAGCGCACTGGAGCAGGTATGAAGGGTTCGCTATTAGTTAAGCTGACTCGCGCTGGCTTTGGCGGGGAAGAGGTAGCAAAGGCGCGAAAAAATGGTGAACAAAAACATCATAGTATAACGCGTGATTTTTTAATATTTTATTAGGGGTACTATTACGAGTTAAACCTTACAAAGCCAGACACTTAGCACGCTGGCTTTGCGCAGCCAGACACTTCGAAGCAGGGAAAAAATGGTGCACAAAAACATTGTAGTATAAAGCGCCATTTTTTTATATATTGTAAGGGGTGCTACTAGGAGTTACGCCTTACAATGCCAGACACTTCGCACGCTGGCCTTGCGCAACCAGACATGTTAGCATAAAATATTATTTTATTTTATTTTTATTCTCGGTCCACAGCCGATAATTTAAAGAAAATAATTTAAAGTTAAGTGTACCTACTTTAAGCCCAGTCTGGTAAAAGTAGAACCTGTCAACTAGTTGGTGCTAACACTTCAATCGACGATTCCCCCACGCCATAATTAATGGCGACTGTTTACTGAAACCATCGGAGATTGCATGTCTCGATGTGTCGATTCAGAAAAGTTGAGTTGTCACCTGATCGACTCGAATTAATTCCACTCGTTGACCACACGTGCTATGGAGAGGAGTACGAATATTTGCGGCAGTGGAATATGCAAATGAGTGATGGTCGAAGTAGAAGTTAGTGTGGTGACGTCATCGAGGCATGGAATCTCATTGGTTGATAAAACATATATATTGTGGCGAGTGGCAGCGATCACTCTCTCGTCTCTCTTCTCTCAACGATCCCCAGTTGTTGTGTTTGATCTTGAAGCCTAGTCCGACTCACGTGTGGGGGGGTTTTTTCCCTGCGATGCTAGCGGGAGTTTTTTGTGGTATGTGATATTTAATCTTCCAAGTCCTGGAATTAGGGAGTCCAGGTGAAGAAACAGTTGTGTCGTGTCCGGCCAATTAAAATGCCGGGGAAGTGTGTTCCGACGTGTCTACCTGAGATGTTCACCGATCTACGAATTGTGTAATGGTGCTTTTCATTACGGACATTCCTGAAGTGTGATCCGGCGGACCTTTCGTGAGCCTTAAAGTTGATCCTTCGGAGTGGCAAGCGATTGCATCGACATTTTGGTGACATTTTTCTTTATTTACTGGAACCACTTATGTTATGATATTTTGTGGGTGTATTTTATGGGGATGTTATTCTAGTCATATTTAATAAATGTATTTTTCTGAAACATGTTTTTTTGCTTGTCTCCAACTTTACATTACACGGCCAGTTAATGTTGGCTTAGTTTAAATATCTTAACTTTTGGATTTTAAACTTAACTTTAATTTATGCCAACAAAGTGGTAGCAGAGCTCGGTCGAATGTCATTTTAGTTGGAGACAAATTTGCAAAAGTTTTCAGAATAATGGAACGGGACTATCGAAACATTAAGAAACTTAACTCCTGCAATTGGGCAACATGGTCGAAAAATATGAAAATGGTACTGATAGAAAGAGATTTATGGGAATTAACCCAAACCAAATTAGAAGAAGGTATTTCGGCAGAAATAAAGAAACGGAGGGGCCAAGCAGTGGCGATTATTTACCTCAACATAGAGGATGAGTTAAAACAACTAATAGATGATTTAGACGATCCATATGCTGTATGGACGTCATTGAAATTGAATTTTGAACCTCCGTCTTTAGCCCGTGTTGCCGGATTGTGGGAGGAGTTTTTTTCTAGCAGAATTAATGAAAAAGAAACTATTGGAATGTTCGCGGCTCGATTGAAGTGTTTGCTCCGACAGTTGGAGGAGAATGGCTATAAAATGGATGAGAAATTAAAGGGATTTCAACTAATACGAAGTTTAGATCAAAATTTTAGGGGAATAGTACAAAATATTTATAGATGGGATGAAAGTAAATTTAACTTTTCAAATGTTTTGAATGAACTTTTGGCAGAAGAGGGAAGATTAAAATTTTTAGGAAATGAAAATTTTGGAAATAGTAGTTCAGGTGTTAATGCTTTTTCAGTTCAGAATAAACACCAGACTGGGTGGAAAGTTGAAAATGTAAATAAATTTGAAACGAGAGTTTGCTTCACATGTGGCAAAAAGGGGCATATTTCGGCTCGGTGTTGGAGCAGAAAACCAACTAATCAAAATAAAGGTAATCGTAATATTGTCAAACAAGGTAATACCCCTAAGGCTGGAATGTTTTGCACCATCAGTAAAATATCAGGAGTGCAGGCCAACAACACAAATTTGAAGGAGGAAATACCAGTATTTTTACTGGATACAGGTGCCACGGCACATTTCTGTAAAGATAGGGACCTATTTTGTGAATTGAGGCCTGTTAAAAATACAAAAATGGAAGTAGCTGTGGGCAATGTAAATAGTCAAGTCGAGGGGGTAGGGAAAATTGTTTTCGAAATCAAAACAGATGGTAAGCTAGTAACCATCACATTGAATGAGGTCTATTATGCTCCAACACTTAGACGAAATTTGCTTTCCGGATCCAGGATAGACAGTCTTGGTTTTTCATTAAGGTGGTACCCTGGTAAAATATGTATTTTTAATAATGATGGTATCAAACTTTTTTCTGCATTTTTAATTGATAAATTGTATTTTGTAAAACCCACCTCATTTTTAAGTAATCAAAGTAGTGACTCACCACCAAATGTAAATGTAACCGAGGTCAAAGGATTAGACCTGGAGTTGTGGCATGAACGGTTTTGCCATATTAATTATGACAGTATCTTGGAAACTGAAAAGAAAAACTGTGTCAAAGGACTTAATATAAAAGGTAGAAACCGGCCAGATTGTGAGCCTTGTATTATTGCAAAGAAAAGAAGGTGTTCATTTAAGCCCACTCCAGGGATAAGGTCGAGAAGGCAACTTGAGCTTCTTTTCATGGATCTAGCAGGGCCATTTCCGGTGGAGTCACTCGGGGGGAAAAGATATATTTTTTCCATAATTGATGATTTCTCAAGGAAGTCCACTATTTACTTTCTAAAGTCAAAAGATGAAGCTTTTGGATATTTCCTTAGATATCAGAGGCATGTAGAGAGAGCCCTCAACAAGAAAATTTTGGCCATAAGGTCTGATAATGGGGGGGAATTTACAAATTCTAATTTTGAGACCCACTTAATTAAAGAAGGCATCAGCATAGAAAGAACCAACCCTTATACTCCCGAACAGAACGGGGTAGTAGAAAGATACAATTTGACATTAATGAATGGGGTTAGGGCAATGCTGAAAGACTCTGGACTAAGGGAAGAATTTTGGGCGGAAGCCGCCTTATGCTTCGATTATGTCAGGAATAGAACAGTCCTAAAAGAAAGGGGGAAAACCCCATTTGAGCTGTTCTGGGGAAACAAGCCCTCAGTAAGGCATTTTCGGAGGTTTGGATGTATTGCCTACAGAGGCATGCCAAAACAAAATCTAAAGAAATTTGACTCAAGGAGTAAGAAGGGCATAATGGTGGGCTACGCAACCCAAGCAAAAGGGTACAGAATATGGGACCCA
Source organism: Uloborus diversus (assembly GCF_026930045.1). Lineage (NCBI taxonomy): Eukaryota > Metazoa > Arthropoda > Arachnida > Araneae > Uloboridae > Uloborus > Uloborus diversus. Next base: position 100,136 of record NW_026558625.1, read on the forward strand.
GAGCTAAAGAAAATTTTTGAAACTATCAATGTGGACTTCAGGGAAAATTTAATTTGGGGGAAATCAAACTTGAATGAGAATGTAGACAATGATGATGATTATTCTTTTATTAAACCTATGAGTGAAGTTCTCTTAGATAAAGAAATAGATGAACTAAAGGCTCCCACCCCTTGTGAGGAAATTGAATGGGTGAGGGATGCAGTAAAAAGAAAGACAGGGGACCGTACTGATATCTACTACTATGAAAAGGGAAATAAAACCAGGTTAAGGTCACCCAATGATGTAGAAAAATATTGTAAGAAGAATAACATTGTTTACAATCCTGAACTATTTGATTTCAAAAGTAAAAACGTACCTTATAATCCTGTGTTTGATATTTTTAATTCCCCTAAGGAACAAATGGAACCCGAACCAGAGGCAAATTTGTCAGAAGTGCTAATTCCCCAAAACTATAATCAATGCTTGAAAACCCCAGAAGTAAAACATTGGCAAGAAGCCATGTCAGAAGAAATGAAAGTGATTCAAGAAAGGGGGGTGTGGCAGTTAGTTCCCCAGCCAGTTGGTAAACCAGTACTTGGTAATAAGTGGGTCTATGACTTGAAGAGGAATGCTAAAGGGGAAATTGCCAGGTTTAAAAGCAGATTGGTTGCGATGGGAAACAGGCAGGTGGCAGGAGAATCGTATTCTCAGGTTTTCTCCCCAGTTATCAATTTCTCCCTGATCAGAATGTTTTTCTCAATTCTGGTGATATTCCTGGGTTGGAGCCATTTTCAATTAGACGTAAAAAACGCATATCTTTATGCTGATTTGCATGAAGAAATCTATATGCGACAACCACAGGGTTTTGTAATCCCGGGAAAAGAAGACTGGGTATGCCGTCTAAAGAAATCGCTATATGGTCTCCATCAATCGGGGAGAAATTGGTACCTGGAAATTGATAGGGTGCTCCAAGGTCTAAATTTTATGAAATTTAAATGTAGTAACTGTGTTTATACAAGAAACAGAAATGTGTTTTTATTGATGTATGTAGATGATATAATAATTTTTGGAAAAAATGAAATCATAATTCAGGAAACAATTCAGGATTTATCAAAACATTACGATATTAAAGAATTAGGGAGAACTAAAAAATTATTGGGGGTAGAATTTGAAGAAATCAATGGGGGAATTTTTATACACCAAAATTCTTACATTAAGACAGTTTGTGAAAATTTTGAAAAGTATCAATACCCATACTCGACCCTCCCAATAGCGAAAGGTACAATTTTGTCTTTAGGTGATTGTCCAAAAACGGACCAAGAAATAAAAGAAATGGAGAAAGTACCTTATCGCAATTTATTGGGATGTTTGTCCTATATAGCAGGGAAAACTAGACCGGATATTGCATATACAGTTAATCTATTATCACAATTTCAAGCAAATCCGGGTAAAAGACATTGGCAGTGTTTATTAAGACTTTTAGGTTATTTAAAATATACAGATTATTATAAATTAAGTCTATCTGCAATAAATGAAATTAAAATCAATGGTTTTTCTGACTCAGACTATGCTGCAAATAGGGACGATAGGATTTCGATGGGGGGAATTATTATTTACATTGACAAAGTACCTATTATCTGGCGAACATTTAAACAAAAGTGTGTTTCATTGTCCACCATGGAAGCTGAGTATATCTCTTTGACAGAAGCCGCAAAAGAGGTGGTGTGGTTAAAAAGAATTTTAGAAGAAACATCACATTTTGAAATAGCTGGATATAAATTTAAAGGGTCTGTAATTAATTGTGACAATATAGCTGCAATAGAATTTTCAAATTCCCCTATAGAAAATTCCAGAACAAAGCATATTGATGTCAGATATCATTTTTTGAGAAACTTAGTAGAGGAGAATACAATTAAAATATGTGAAAAGCGCAGAAAATCCTGCAGATACGTTTACCAAGCCTCTGACTCGGGGTACATTGAAAAAAATGTGCAAACTCATTTTTGGTAATTATGAAAATGTAAAAGTTTAATATTCAAATGTGTAAATTTTTCAATGTTTCTCAAAAGTGTTTAAAAAATTTTTTTAATTGTTGTTTGGAATATGTCAGTTTTCATGTCGTTTTGAAGTGTATCGTGCTGTGTAACCGAGAAGGGGGGAATTTGTTAGCATAAAATATTATTTTATTTTATTTTTATTCTCGGTCCACAGCCGATAATTTAAAGAAAATAATTTAAAGTTAAGTGTACCTACTTTAAGCCCAGTCTGGTAAAAGTAGAACCTGTCAACTAGTTGGTGCTAACACTTCAATCGACGATTCCCCCACGCCATAATTAATGGCGACTGTTTACTGAAACCATCGGAGATTGCATGTCTCGATGTGTCGATTCAGAAAAGTTGAGTTGTCACCTGATCGACTCGAATTAATTCCACTCGTTGACCGCACGTGCTATGGAGAGGAGTACGAATATTCGCGGCAGTGGAATATGCAAATGAGTGATGGTCGAAGTAGAAGTTAGTGTGGTGACGTCATCGAGGCATGGAATCTCATTGGTTGATAAAACATATATATTGTGGCGAGTGGCAGCGATCACTCTCTCGTCTCTCTTCTCTCAACGATCCCCAGTTGTTGTGTTTGATCGTGAAGCCTAGTCCGGCTCACGTGTGGGGGGGTTTTTTCCCTGCGATGCTAGCGGGGGTTTTTTGTGGTATGTAATATTTAATCTTCCAAGTCCTGGAATTAGGGAGTCCAGGTGAAGAAACAGTTGTGTCGTGTCCGGCCAATTAAAATGCCGGGGAAGTGTGTTCCGACGTGTCTACCTGAGATGTTCACCGATCTACGAATTGTGTAATGGTGCTTTTCATTACGGACATTCCTGAAGTGTGATCCGGCGAACCTTTCGTGAGCCTTAAAGTTGATCCTTTGGAGTGGCAAGCGATTGCATCGACATTTTGGTGACATTTTTCTTTATTTACTGGAACCACTTATGTTATGATATTTTGGGGGTGTATTTTATGGGGATGTTATTCTAGTCATATTTAATAAATGGTATTTTTCTGAAACGTTTTTTTGCTTGTCTCCAACTTGACATTACACGGCCAGTTAATGTTGGCTTAGTTTAAATATCTTAACTTTTGGATTTTAAACTTAACTTTAATTTATGCCAACAAGACACTTCAAAGTTGGGAAAAATCGTGTCCAAAAACATCATAGTATAAAGCGTGATTTTTTTATATTTTGTAAGGGGTGCTACTAGGAGTTATGCCTTACACTGCCAGACACTTCGCACGCTGGCCTTGCGCAGCCAGACACTTCAAAGTTGGGAAAAATCGTGTCCAAAAACATCATAGTATAAAGCGTGATTTTTTTATATTTTGTGAGGGGTGCTACTAGGAGTTACGCCTTACAATGCCAGACACTTCGCACGCTGGCCTTGCACAGCCAGACACTTCAAAGTTGAGGAAAATCGTGTCTAAAAACATCATAGTATAAAGCGTGATTTTTTTTATATTTTGTAAGGGGTGCTACTAGGAGTTACGCCTTACAATGCCAGACACTTCGCATGCTGGCCTTGCGCAGCCAGACACCTCAAAGTTGGGAAAAATCGTGTCCAAAAACATCATAGTATAAAGCGTGATTTTTTTATATTTTGTAAAGAGTGCTACTATTAGTTATGCCTTATAATGCCAGACACTTCGCACGCTGGCTTTTGCAGCCAGACGCTTCAAAGTGGGGAAAAATAGCGTCCAAAACATAATAGTATTATAAAGCGTGATTTTTTTTATATTTTGTAAGGGGTGCTACTAGGAGTTACGCCTTACAATGCCAGACACTTCGAACGCTGGCCTTGAGCAGCCCGACACTTCAAAGTTGGGAAAAATCGTGTCCAAAAGCATCGTAGTATAAAGCGTGATTTTTTTTATATTTTGCATGGGGTGCTACTAGGAGTTACGCCTTACAATGTCAGACACTTCGCTCGATGGCCTTGCGCAGCCAGACACTTCAAAGTTGGGGAAAAAAGTGAACAACTTTATGTATTTTTATGAAATGTGATAATAACACCTTTTATTTCTTGGCACTAATACATTACATATTTAATCCTGTTCTAACTTGCGGGAAGAGTGCAATTACTGAGTATCTTTTTTAGTTGTATAGGTACGGCTTCTGCCGTACAGGGTCGTTCCTCAATTTGTCGCACTTTTATTTAGACCTACATAGACTCTTTATCACATTTACGAGGAGCGACTCAGACATGAAAAATCGTATTACTGGTCAACCTTTTCGTCAGTGGCGGATACAAGGGAGGGGGGGTCATGCCCCCCCCCCCCCCAAACTTATGAGTTTTTGAATGTTTGCTTGAAAAAATAAAAAAATTAATCGAAATAAAAAATTTCGAATTCAATTTTTTTGGGCAGAACAATGAAGGGAAGTGGATACAATTAGCGGGGGGGGGGGGCCATGACGGTCGCGACCCTTTCCCTTAATCTGCGACAATACTTTGCAATCATTACAAGGTTCATTGAATTTGAGTAGTGAAAATGACTGCTTGAAAAAAAAACAGAACGAAACCATAAATAAAATTTTTGAATTCCTTTTTTTGTGGCATCATATGTCATTTTTCTATTGATATATAGCTGCACTTGAGACAGTTTTTCTACGGCGCTGTTCATCAGGCGCCGAAAAATGAAAAGTAACAAAGAAGTGTCTGCCACCTGATCGCTATGATAGTTGTAGTAAAACTGCAGGCAATTAATTGATAAAACATTTGAGTGTGTAAATATTTTTATGTAAAGTATCTGCAAATTATTATTCCTTTCTGTTGTGATCTTTAGACAGTTTCGTTTTTGTTCGTGCTGAGTTATTTGTAAATCTGCTGTAAATAGTTAATTCAAAAAATTTAAATCAGTGTTTTGGATTTTGTGTCGTGCAAGAAATGTAAAATTTTAGTTTCGTGTTTGCGCAAAACTTCCTGAAGTTAGCCCCTTTTATTAGACGGAAACTGTGCAGAAAAAAACCGCGTTTTGTAAGAAAAGGACTTCCTATGACAAAACCAATGAAGCTGACAAAATATTGTTGTCTTTTTTTGCAAAGTTAAAAAAAAACTTCTGTATCAGACTCTGAGACTGCAACGTCTTCGTCCACCTCCGATTTTTCTGCAACTGAAAAGAATCAATCGGTGTTAACCGAATTATTCAGAAAATGTTTAATTATTTTTAGTGTCTGGCTGCGCAAGGCCAACGTGCGAAGTGTCTGGCATTGTAAGGCGTAACTCCCAGTAGCACCCCTTACAAAATATAAAAAAATCACGCTTTATATTATGATACTTTTAGACACCATTTATTTTAAGTATCTGGCTGCGCAAGGCCAGCGTGCGAAGTGTCTGGCATTGTAAGGCGTAACTCCCAGTAGCACCCCTTACAAAGTATAAAAAAATCACGCTTTATATTATGATGTTTTTAGACACCATTTATTTTAAGTATCTGGCTGCGCAAGGCCAGCGTGCGAAGTATCTGGCATTGTAAGGCGTAACTCCCAGTAGCACCCCTTACAAAGTATAAAAAAATCACGCTTTATATTATGATGTTTTTAGACACCATTTATTTTAAGTGTCTGGCTGCGCAAGGCCAGCGTGCGAAGTGTCTGGCATTGTAAGGCGTAACTCCTAGTAGCACCCCTTACAAAATATAAAAAAATCACGCTTTATACTATGATGTTTTTGGACACGATTTTTCCCAACTTTGAAGTGTCTGGCTGCGCAAGGCCAGCATGCGAAGTGTCTGGCATTGTAAGGCATAACTCCTAGTAGCACCCCATACAAAATATAAAAAAATCACGCTTTATACTATGATGTTTTCGGACACGATTTTTCCCAACTTTGAAGTGTCTGGCTGCGCAAGGCCAGCGTGCTAAGTGTCTGGCATTGTAAGGCGTAACTCCTAGTAGCACCCCTTACAAAATATAAAAAAATTACGCTTTATACTATGATGTTTTTGGACACGATTTTTCCCAACTTTGAAGTGTCTGGCTGCGCAAGGCCAGCGTGCGAAGTGTCTGGCATTTTAAGGCGTAACTCCTAGTAGCACCCCTAACAATATATAAAAAAATCGCGCTTTATACTATGATGTTTTTGTGCACCATTTTTTCCCTGCTTTGAAGTGTCTGGCTGCGCAAAGCCAGCGTGCTAAGTGTCTGGCTTTGTAAGGTTTAACTCTTAATAGTACCCCTAATAAAATATTAAAAAATCACGCGTTATACTATGATGTTTTTGTTCACAATTTTTTCACGCCTTTGCTACCTCTTGCCCGCCAAAGCCAGCGCGAGTCAGCTTAACTAATAGTGTTGGGGAGAATTTCTAATCTAATAATATCTCCCCAATGTTTCTTTGATACTAGCAGAGTGAGTTCGGAAATAAGAACTTGACGAACTATTTCTAACTTTCATGAAGTTTATTTAAACGATAATGTAAATAGTTAAAAACATGCTGTAAATGATAAAAATAAAATACTAACAACATAATCTCTCCACATGCTACTTCTGCATGAGATAACTAACAGTGCAACGCAAACTGCATGACTATTGACTAAAAACTTTGATGAAGTAGACCCATTGGGAAAAAAGCTAAGTCCAGCTAATCATTTTAATAAAGGGCGAACGGCACTAACAAGCAAGTTCGAATGCCGAACGAGCGACCGCCTACCACGACGAGAGATGATCAAAGAGAGAGAGCAAACTAAAGCCGCGAGCAGTTTAAATATCCCCCCGGGTCATTAGCATATCAGAGTCACGTGAACGGACACATCATTGCTATCGTTAAGCACACATGCCATCAGATTTCTTCTAGAAGCTTTCTATGACGTCATCCACAACGGAGTTCCCGCCAAGGGTGAACAAAAGTGAAACAAACATTCGGTCGATTCGACCAATGTGAATGAGTGCTGATAAGAATCTTTTACCCCAGTCATGCAGAATGATTGGTAATACATTATAAGTAAGGAAAAACATTCTTTTACTATTGGTGTTGTGAGGTGATGAGATAGGATTATTTACTGTTGTTATTAACAGGCATTTATGCCTAACAAATAGCGAACCCTTCATACCTGCTCCAGTGCGCTTACGCAGGTAAATTTTGGGCCTTTATACTATGACGTATGTCTGGCTATCATGGGCTCTTAGACTATTAGCATGCTCTGATATCATTAGCTGTCACGTGATCAACCAACCGTTCGAGCTCGTCGAACGCAAGCTATGTGTGTATGTAGGCGGGTGTGTGTATATTAAGGTGTGCATTAGGGTGCATCTTATTTTTGAAGATGTTATTTTTTCATGAGGCACCCTCTCATTTTGTTCCTTTGGATGAAAAAAAATTCACATATCATAAAAATAAAAATTGAATAAAATTTAGAGGTTGCTACCATTGCTGCAAAATATGAAATATATTTTTTTTCATCGATTATTATAATATTTATTTATATTATCTTTTTGTCATTAATTTTAATTAATAATAAATTAGATTCTTACTGACTTTGAAATTATTTCATATTTTATTAAATCATGTTAATTAACTGCAGCTACAATCAACACTCAACCTCTTAACTAACTGTTGGTTAGCAGCTCAAAGAAACACAAGTTGTCAGTTAAGAACTCAAAAAGAAAATTAAGAGTTATATTTCAATAATCAAAAACAAAACTATTGGAATCCATCATTAGATATTTGCTTGACCTCGCGCTTGCTGATGATACTTTACGTAAGATTTCACTTCCAGGCGAGAAATTATTTCTAACTGAAAGAAAACTAGCTTAGGAGGACAAAGGGAAATTGGTAACAAATAAATCTCTATTTAAAAAGGCAACAGAACTTGAATGAAAAGAAGAAATTTTGAAAGAAAAAAAATCATGAGGAATCTAAATCAACTGTAGTGAAAGTTTTTTTTTTTTTTCTTTTAAAGCCTCTGTTGTAATTGAATGTACTTTGACTGATTCTGAAGGACAAGAATTTGCAATAAAGTTCATCTAGATTTGGTCTTTTGTTGTTGAAAAGCATTTTCATTTACAAGAAGGAAACTGTTGCTTCAAGTAATTTTATTTGATCTACATGTCATTTCTGAAGAGACAAACTTCAAATTGGCCTCTTTCTTTAAGAAACCTAAAAGAACAACTCCTCCAATGAAACACTGAACAGCAGGTGTTGTAGAGCTAAACCAAAGGAAAAAAAATAGAGGATTTCATTACTAACATTCAGATTTTTCACCATAATGGTCTTTTCATCAAGTTTTTTCAAAGAGATATTATCAAATAGTTTGGATGACGAGTAGCAATCAGAAAAAGGCTTGTATATTTCACATTACTAAAAACAAGGGGGGGAAAAATTGCAATATTGGTGAATGTAAAAGACTGAAATTGTAAACCAATGATATGAATGGCATAGTGTAACTTTTGCATGATTTTTGTTTGACATTATTACACAGAATAGCAACCATAAAATGCTTGTTTTTTGTATGCATAGGAAATAAGTATTTGAAATTCATGTTGATGTCAAATATTGCAATAGAAAATTGGGAATATATTTTTACTCTATTTTTTTTCACAATGAACGTAATTTTAATGGCTGGTAGCAACCTCTAAATTTTGTTCAAATTCTATGAAACTTTTAAGTGGGTGTTTTTTAATCAAAAGGAAGCAATTAAAGGGGTGCCCTATGAGAAATTCAAAAAATTTTCAAAATGTGCATTATAAGATGCACCCTAGTGTGCATGTTTGTACGATACGGACCCAACCTGGAAACTGCTCGCTGGTGAAGCAGCATTCTGCCGGGACAGTCGAGGTGGAGTTCCTCCATAAATCCACCAATAGTGGCAAAAATAAAACCAAAGGCCAGACGGACAGACGCCCGAAACCGTCAAATGAAAACGACAAGCAATTTGTGATTGCTAAAAAAAACATAATTTTTGGCATCTTTAATTTAAATTTTGCTTTTTGCAATCCCAGTGCGTGTGCATATGTAGGCGTTCGTACATGTGTGCGTAGACACGTGTTTGTAGATGTTTGTGTCTGCCGGCATGTATGTGTATGATGACTTGTTGTTGTAGACGTTTGTCTGCAGTCATTTGTGTAGGATATGGATGGCACCACCTAATAGCTGGCTGGAGGAGCAGTATTGAGGTGCTGGTCAATGATGGTGCTTACAGAGGAAGGCAGTGGCGAAAATATAATCAAAGGACAGACGGACACATGCCTAAAACAATTGAGTGAGAACAATAAGCAATGTGATTGCTCAAAAAAAAAGTATGCATTTATAAAAATTAAGAAAAGTTTTATTATGAGAAACTTGAAATAAAATTTATTTCTCTGAGAAAAGTAATACAAACCAAAAGCTGTAAATCCTGAAAATGCATTTTTGTTGCTTTCGGTGATATCTAAGGAAGGATGAAAATGCGAGGATCGAGGGTTCTCTCTCAGACATTTTTCAAAATTAAAGCATGAAAAGTAGTTGGAATCAATCTTTGGTGGTGTTAAAAGAAGCGAGTCTTGGAGGTTCAAGGTCCTTCCATGAAGGAATTTCGAAAATTGAAGCCAAAAATAGAAATTTTGAGAAACTTTAGGGAAAATAACAATGGGATTTCCTTTTTAAATCCTTTCAAAATTGAAGTCAATTTTAAGGTTTTTTGTCTGAATTTTTTTCCAACAGGATTAAAAATAATACACAGGAAACGACGTCACAGTCAAAGTCAGGATAGCATTGAAAGAGCAAACCAGGATGTTCAAAATGTGCTCATGACCTGGATTAAGGACGAAAATTGTGAAAAATGGTCTGAAGGGACTCAGATTTATTCAGCTAATGAAAAACAGAGCCTACCATGCTGGCATAAAACGTTCACCATATAAAGCAATGTTCGGCTGTGATATGAAAGTAGGTTTAAAGTCATCTGGTCTCCCGTATGAAATAATTAATACTGTCCTAAATGAAGAGAACTTAGAGGAACTAATTAAGAACCAGAAAGATCAAGAACAATGCCTCAAAGACACTGAAAGTGAAGAAGAAATGTTATTTAGTGCTGAGTGTGAACTGTGCAAAAACAGAAATGGATTATGTGATTTATGCTCGAAAAAAGATAACATAATCAATAATAGAAACGAAGCGAAAGCAAACTTAGCAGAACAGGCTTAAAAAATGATATCTTTGTTCAATACCAAGTATCCACCTTGCAATGTTGGTGATAACGTATAATTCCTGATGTAGATAGAGGTAGGGGTGACTTTAGAAATATTATTTTAGCAGTTCTTGAATGTAATGAGAACGGATTGTATAAATTGGGTATTGAGAAAGGAAAAATTCCTGAAATGTTTTCAAGAAGTTAATTTACTGTATGTGAATCCCAATTCGTAAACATTGGGGATGTATCAGTTGAGAACAAGTCTTTACAATAACTTGCAAACCTACAATCAACTTCTGGTGGTCAAGGATTCAAAAAATTCCACTGTAAAACAAAATGTGGAAACTTAGGTTTACCCGTTATTCTTACTTTAGCCGTAACATATATATTTAGTTTTATTTTAATTTCTTTTAGGTCTTTCATGTGATCCCTTCAATTTTGATGAAACAGATCCATCTGCAAGCAAAGCTATTGATAGTTCTCTCTGGGAGCTGAAAGTGAGTTTAATTTTACAAGTTATGGCTTGTCACTAACTAATTAATTTCAATACTAATCATCAGAAAGCTGATCATGTTCTGTGTTGTAGAGCGAGGGAAGGGGGTGGCATCTAAATTAAAAGGTAACTCAAAAAGAATAAATACAGACATGGGAAATTTGTTGTACAACAAATGTACTTGAAAATGCTTTTTACCAAATCTTTCTATCTATATTTGGTGCTGAGTTATTGTCCATTTTATGTTCAAGCATCCATGAAAAAAAGAGGGTTTTTCGAAAAATCAAAGTGTCATAAATAAAAAAATAATAGAGAAAAAATCTAAAAATTTGGACTTTTGATTACCTCAAAGGGTACAATTGATGAGCCAAATTTGGAAGAAATACAAAAGGGTGAGGGAAAAAACTTTGTATCACTTGACATGGAATGACCCTCAACAACTTGAATTTAACTGAACATTTGAAGGAAAATTAATATTTCTCACCTTGGTCCAATTACTAGTAAATAGGTTATGCACAGTTTCTGCCCAAGCAAGTTTCTTTGTCACAGCAAATTTGATTTTAGCCCTTTTTACGAGGATAACGAGCACCAAGTTTAACTGAGATGAGTTTTCTATGAATCGAAGAATCACATACATTTACTCCTTACACTTATAGAGATATTTTTAGTTCATGATCAGTTGTTTTTCTGTTAGTTTTGGCAACATGAATTAGTTTCATTTCTGTTTTTGCAATAAATTTACTTATCTACTGCATTTCTCTACTCTGGAATTTATATATAGCATGGCTGGCCCACCGGGCAAATGCCCGGTTGCCCGCCGGCTGTATCTGCCACTGCACTCATGGCCCTGCAATCATGGAGTAATTTTTTTATGTAAGCTTTATGATTCTTGAAAATATACTTTGAATATGAAAATTGCAAAACTAAGCCTCATGTGATCTGCTTCCCTTTGTGATTGAACATTTCAGACATTTTTAGGAAAACTTTGAATACAGTAGATATGTTTGGTGTGTGATAGATTTATATCGCTTGTGAAGGGATATAATGCTATTAAAAAACATTACAAGACATAAAAACACAAAAATAATTTTAAACTAAAGAAAGATGAAGCACAGCTTCATCTATCCTTCTGTAAGTCTACCAGCATCCCTGGTTCAATTCAAAATGTATCATTATGCCTATTTAATTCTAAGGAGGCTGCCTTATGTGCTGAGCTAAGTACCTCCCCCCCCCCATCCAAATGTTTGTGTAAATAATATTATTCAATGGATAAAAAGATTAGTTGTGCAGAAGGTGATAAAGGAATTGTATTATTAAAAATCTCAGTATTATGGTTAATTAACAAATTATCTTCACGGATTAAGGCAGCTAATTTGCCTTTTGGTGCTTCCTTGGGTTTAAATGAATGGTCCTCCCAAGATCCTCTTTTTAATCCTAACTGGTCCTCTTTAGTCCTCTTTTTAATTGAAAATGGTTCTCTTTTACCCTTTTCTAAAGCTAAAATGTTTTGGGAGCCCTTTACCGTGTTTCTTCCGGAGCGGAGCAGCGTTCGACTTTAGCTCGTCTGCGCAGCTCATTTCTGCGCCCATGAAGCTCCTACGCAAGTCCTCCAAACTTCACTTTCGAACTCGGCGTCGATGAACATGGGCGATCATGATGGACACAAGCCCTGTGTAGGTTTTGACGATGTCAGTCTAGGAAGGGCTCTCCGGCTAACTACCGTTTCAGATCTCCACAAGCGCGGGGGTTTTTTTTTTTTGGAACTTTGTGTTTGGCTACAGCTGCAATTATTGCTACTTGCGGGATAGCTCATCTCAACTTCGATTGTTTTGGTTTTGATTGTGCGGAATGTAGGTACTGCAGTTTGCGTATCAACTAAACGTTCATTTTAATAATAATGCCTCCGAAAAGGCCGCACAGCCAAGTTTTCAAAAAAGAATACGCAAAGCTGTTCCCGATTTTAAAGGAATCAAGGAAGTCGGAAAGACATGCACATTTTGGGATCGTTCCAGACCCAAATTGGGTCCGCTTTGCGACCCCTTCACAAATTTACGCATCGTAAAAGCGGCTCCATTCACAAAATTCCACATCTCAAAAGCAGCTCATTCACAAAATTTCACATCACAAAATAAATATACGAACACCATAAATAGGGTAAATCTGGAGCGATCATTTTTTTCCAACCGGAAAGCTACCGAACCAGCAGCTACGTGTGAAACATAGTCGCCATAGTTGGTCATTCACGGGATGGAATCAGACAAGATGCTTAAGTGCTTAAGATTATAAGAACAGCTTAAGATTATAAGAACAAAGCAGAATTGTATTTTTAGACTTATTTATGCTTATGTATTGCACTTATGTCAGGTAGTGTTATTACATGTTTTTAATCGAATAGTAATATTGCATTTTGAAAAAAAAAATGTCATACTGGCTAGCCTTGTTATAAAAATACCTGTATATCCTCTTTTTTTCAAAATGTTCCTATATTATTTCAAAAAATTCCTATATTGTTTGCAGAAAATTCCTACATTTTCCTATATTTTTGTTGGCAAATTTCACTTCTATCCCTGGCTGAAGAAAAAAATTCAATCTGCTCTCTATCATGAACATTTAACTTTTTAACCGACTTCAAAAAGGAGGCGGTTATCAATTCATACCGTATGTATGTTTTTTTTTTTGTTTGTCCCCTCATAGCGTCTCACCTAGTGAACCGATTTTGATGATTCTTTTTTTGATGGATAGGGGATGGCTCAACTTAGGTCCCATTACTTTGTTTGACCATATTTGTTCTTTAGAAAAAAAGTTATGGGCAAAAAACAGTACATTTTATGCAATTTCCCTATTAAATTATTAAAATGATATTGTAGCAAAGTTCGCACTTTTCATCCGTGGATAACGGTGGCTCAGTGGTAGAATTCTCGCCTCCCGCACGAGCGACCCGGGTTCAAATCCCGACTAGGACAAGGTGAATTTTACTAAAATTTCGTTTCTACTGTTTCCCGTATTTTCTCGAATGTTCTATTAATTTCTGTATCTTTCCAAGCCTAGAAAGTTCCAGCACTTTCTCAAGTTGTATATAAGGAGATGTAACGTTCATTCGTGGTTCTGAATAAAGATCTCGAGTTGAGACTAACGAGTATTCGCTTCATTTGGCTTTCACATTGTCTTCGCTATCTTCATCTACGCAACAGTATGAAACTCATTGTTATAAAAGTTTGGTGCCATATAACATTAATAGTAATTGTAATGATAATTTTGAATAAAGGCTTTTCTAAAGCAATACAGTGATATAGAGCCGAACTTCCTACTTTTACTTAAATATCTACATTTACACTAAAAAGAATGAAATAAAAAATTTTTGAAAAAAAAAATAGAACCGACTTCAAAATTGCTCTAAAAAGTGAAAAATAATTTTATTCTTTAAACACCATCGATAATACTTTTAAACATAATTTTTGAAGTTGGCGCAAAAACGATAGATAAAATCATTCACAGTCATAACTCAGCTACAACTATAAATTTGACCAGGCCCAGTTTCTTCACTATCACATAAATTATGCATTGATGACAACATATTTGAATAACGATATAAATGTTTCGTTCGTAACTTTGGATGCTTTTCTGAAAAAAATATGAACGAAGCATGGTTACACTGGATTTTACGTTTTGTTTTTGCGCCAGCTTCAAAAATTATGTTTAAAAGTATTATCGATGGTGTTTAAAGAATAAAATTATTTTTCACTTTTTAGAGCAATTTTGAAGTCGGTTCTATTTTTTTTTTCAAAAATTTTTTTTACCTTTCGATATCTTTACAAAGGTAACCAAAACTTTGAAGAAATTAATAACAACACTACAAATTGAAGGGTTTCCACAATCTTGGTAACTGTGATCATATTTGTTCCAGTATATGTACCTGTAGTTTAAAAAAAACTAGTGTCCTTAAAGTTTTTACTGAGGCTAAAATACTAACTATGAATATACCACTGCTTTTCTGGTAATTGCATACTTTACAAATCCTGTCTGTTGAGTTATTTCTTATCAATAAATGTTAATAATTAATAATATAATAGTATTAAAATCAATATAGTTTTAATTTTTAATTTTCACAAAAATATTTACTGGCCTTAAAGTTTTTACTCTGGCTGTACTAGATGCTGAAAAAAATAATATAAAAGAAAGTAAGTATATATTACAGTTAAAAGTACCTAAATTTAGGTCAGATTACTGATTCCAAATAAGGAAAACAAACACAGGAAATCATTAAAATTACATTTAAGGTAATAAAATATTTTAAGGATATTGTAAAAATGTCTTTAAAGCATTTAGCTCAAATCATGAAGGAAGATCAACACAGAGACTTCGCAATTTTTATTCATTTACAATTCCAATTTTTACTTTATCTTTCCCTTCATACAAACTGTAATAATCGGTATCTTGAGTTTAAATTTCAGGTAAAAATCTTACCATTTTCCAATTCTTTCTGGGCGTTCGCATCTTTTGACTTTATGAAGAGTTATTAAAAATGACTAAAAAATTCACAGTACTATCAAATGAAAAAAAATCAATATATTAACAAGTATTTACAAATTCAAAGAACATGCTTTAAAAATCGGACTTTATTGAAAAATCATCTTCGGTGTACTAACGATTCTATTTTTTTATCTTAATCAGTTCACTTCAAATCAGAAAAGCGGTGGGCGAAAGGAAAAGTTCAAAAAATAAAAGTTCAAGGCTAACCTTGATCGCGACATCCTCCCACCTTGAGCTCTTCACCAATGAAGAACTCAATCTGCTGTGAAGCCTAGTCTCTTGGGTTCTTTTACTATTCGTCCACTTCGCGTTACCACTGGTTCCTGGTTCTTCCGAGTAGTGGCTTTATCTCTCAAAAGTGTACCTTCATCGTTTTCTGTTATTTCTAAACTGTACACACGTTGCACAGGACATGTGACAATTCCGGACTTAGTTTTTATGCGGACAACTCTGGCAATGCCATCCTTGCCTGGTAGGACTTCAAGAATTCGTCCAAGTGGCCATTGCAACCGTTTTAGGTTGTCTGATCCTATGAGAACAATTTCGCCTACAGAAGGAAGCTTAGCTTCCTTTGGACATTTTCTTGCATGTTTCAGTTGTCCAAGGTATTCTTGCCGAAATCTCTTTCGTAGGTCTGCACGTACTCGTTGTAGATATGAATATCTTTTTCGCAAGTAGGTGACATCTACTATATCGATATCAGGTACGCCGCATTCTCTGGTTTCTTGGAGGAACATGGAAGGAGACAGTGCAACCAAATCATTTACATCTTCTGACAAGTACGTTAAAGGTCTCGAGTTTATCAAGCTTTCGATATCACACATTACTGTGTTCAGCTCTTCGTAAGTCAGTGAAGCTTGACCTAAAACTCGTCGCAGAATTTGCTTTATCGTACCTATCAACCGCTCCCACCATCCGCCCCACCAAGGGGCTGAAGGTGGTATGAACCTCCAGGTTATTTTCTTCAGCGACGACTGTGATTCTATCTTTCCCCAATCTAGTTTGCTTAATTCATTGTGAGCTTTAACGAAGTTGCCTCCATTATCGGAATATAAAATTTCTGGCCTTCTTCGTCTAGCAATACATCTTCTTAACGCTTGTAAAAAGTCTTCTGCTGTTAAAGAGGTTATCAGTTCTATCTGCACCGCACGATACACAGCACAAGTGTAGAGAACTATCCAGGCTTTCGTTCCGTCTCTCAAGTATAACGGTCCAGCAAGATCTGTGCCCGTGATTTCGAATATTGTTGCATCTCTAACTCTATCCTCAGGTAAAGGAGGGCTTTTTGGTTCTGAATGGGTCACAGTGAATCATTTGCATCGTACACATGTCGAGATAGCTTTTCTAACCGTTTTCCGGTTCTGGAGAATCCAATAGTTCTCTCTGAGATGATTCATCAGCACCTGAACTCCAGCATGTCTAAATTCTTGATGTTTACTTTCTATGAGCATGTTTACGATTCGGTGTTGCGATGGCAAAATTATTGGCAATCGAAAATTCTTTTTATCTTTTCTTCTAAGAATTCTCGTTTCTACTCTTAGGAGACCATTTTTATCAAGCACGGGATTAAGTTGTCTAATTCGTTGTTCATTGGTTCCTTCTGGAAATGATTCTCGTTGTACCATCTTTAGCAAACTTTCTTCCGCATTTTTCATCTCCTGTACACTTAAATTTCCTTTTTGTTTAGAATTTTTAGACTTCGAATTCAAGTAGAACCTATAAATCCATCCAATGATTCTAATGAGTCTCGGATAATTTGAGTATCTGTGAAACATATTTTTGCTTTCCACATTGACTTGGGTATTTATCACAACACTCCTTCGCTTTTCTCGAGAAATTTCTTCATCATTGAAAACCAAATCCAATTGTGGTCATTCGTCTTCATTCTTCTTTAACCGAATTGGGTTCTCCCACCATTTCATTTTCAGCAACTGTTTAGCTGGGTAGCTCCTGGAAAGAAGGTCGTCTGGATTCTCAACCCTTTTTGCTTCTTGAGAGTCTTCTAGATCAGAAGAAAGCAACTGGTTAGCTCGGTCTTCTTGCTCAGGATCAAAGATGGGTAAATTTTCATCTAAATGCATAGGATCAGAGATGGGTAAATTTTCATCTAAATGCTCGGGATCAGAGATGGGTAAATTTTCATCTAAATGCTCAACACTGGCATCATTTTCGTGCTCAACAGATGTAACTATTTTCTTTTTAGAAGGTGTATCATTTTCTTTATCTTCTTCCTCATATATATTTTCTTCTGTCACATCTGTTTCTGTTTTAGTATCCATCAATTCTTCGACAGGAGTAACAGGCTTTGCACTTTCTTCTGAAGCATCCACTTCGTTTGATTGCACGTCATCAACTTCCACCGGATCTTCATTAGTGGTCTTTTTTACTTCATTTTCACATTTTTCAGATTCAAAGTCATCTTTTATTTCTTTTTCTTCCATGTCTTTTTTAGCGATCGGACCAGTAATACCTATTGCATCTAAGTTCCACATTTCTAGAATGGTAAAATCTTTCATAAATAAATTCGTTACCACCATTGTAGAATTGTCATCATGATCGTCAAATGGCATTTCCCCCATCAAGGTCCATCCAAGATGTGTTCCGACAGCTACGAGTCCACATGGCAGAACTATGACTTTTCCAGTGAGAAGCTTACCTGCTACATCAGCTCCAATTAATAGATCTATGTCTTAAGATTCTGTTTCTTTTGGAATCAATTGATCTGTCAAAATTATATTTCCTTTATTCAATTCTTGCGCACATGGATCTAACTTCAAAGTTGGTATTTTAGAACATATTTTTTCTTGGTCAAGTACCTCAAAATTGCAGTGATATTCTTTGTTAATACTGCTGACTAATACTCTATGTCGGTAATTTTTTTCTGTGTTCTTTACCACCAAACAAATTATGTATAATTTTCTCTTCTTTAAGACGATCATACTGCATTTCTTCAGCGACTCGTTTACTCAGATATGACCGTTGGGAGCCAGAATCAATAAGACATCTCACGATTTTCCCTCCCTTGTTGCCTCGTAATCTGACGTACAAAGTCTGTAACAGAATGTTGGGACTACAAGTGCGGTTATTTAGCACTGTGTCATTGATAGCATTTTGACCGTCATTCTCTTTCAGCACATCTGTTCTCACTTTATCGCGCTCTTGGTTTTTATTTTCGTTGCACATTATAGTTGCATGTTTTCCATTACATCGTTCACAATTGATTCTAACTTTACACGTTCGAGTTCTATGACCCACTTTAAGGCAGCAAAAACAACAGCCCTTTTTCATTAATATCTTCTTTCTATCATCTAAATTCATTTTCAGCACATATCGACAAGCAGATGATTCATGATTTTTCTTCTCACAAAATACACACGTATTCGAATTTGTGGAACCAAAAAGTCCGACTGCAGTTGGAATCTTCTCTTCTTCCCCTCTACTCGGGCGAGGTGGTGAGGAATGGTTCTTCATTCGCTTCGTATCGAAGCTGAAACTTTCTTTCGCTAAGGAAATTCTTTCTTCCCCTTCAACCTCTGTTTTCAAAAAATTCATTAGAGAGGTAAATTTATTTAATTCTTTTGTATTTTCATTTTTTAAAGTCATGCTTCTTTCCCATATTCTAATAATATCTTCTGGTAAACAACTTTTAACTAATGGATACAAAATCGAAGCGTATTTATCGGAAGTAACACCCAGGGAATTTAATGCTCGGATATGTGATTCTATTTTATCATATAACTTGGCCAGGTGCATCTTCTTTTGACCCATTGAATTTGTCAGCACTAGACTCAATAATTCTCTTATATCAACTTCAGTGAGCAAGTCTTCCCTACCAAATCTGGCAGTTAAGCATTCAATTGCTTGTTCGTAATTTTCCGCAGATGGAGGAAACGAATCGACGAGTTCCCTGGCACGGGAGCCTTCTACAGTAGCTTGAGTTAAATAAATAAATTTATCTTCAGGTGCTATATTTACATCTTCATGAATTTTTCTGAACTGACCCCAAAAACCGAGCCACTCCTTAATATCCCCATTAAATTTTTTCAACTCTACTCGCGGTAACTTAAATTGGCGTTTATTTAACTCCGTTTCAGTCACAACAGTTGAAATTTCATTATTAGTACTGCGCAGCATTTTTCCAGCTTTCGTTCTAAGTCGTATGAATTGTTCTTTGTATGACTCATACACATTATATTCAACATCAAAATCCTCTTGAGCACAATCAGAATCATTAGCTAATATTTCATGAATTTCTTTTTCTTTCATATCAAGTGCACACCATTTCTCACTCAACTGGTTAATTAAGACTTCTATTTCATCATGACTACAATCTGTAGTTTTTAAGTACTCTTCCAGTTGGTTAGCGATTCTCAAAAAACCACTTCGTAATGGAGTGCGTAATTTCTTCAAACTCTCCATCATTTATATTAAGAAAAAACTATCTCGATCAAATACTATTAGTTTTTTAACTTAATTCAATATAATTGCAAACGCTCACCCGGGGGCGCCAAAAAATGTAATAATCGGTATCTTGAGTTTAAATTTCAGGTAAAAATCTTACCATTTTCCGATTCTTTCTGGGCGTTTGCATCTTTTGACTTCATGAAGAGTTATTAAAAATGACTAAAAAGTTCACAGTACTATCAAATGAAAAAAAAATCAATATATTAACAAGTATTTACAAATTCAAAGAACATGCTTTAAAAATCGGACTGTATTGAAAAATCATCTTCGGTGTTCTAACGATTCTATTTATTTTTTATCTTAATCAGTTCACTTCAAATCAGAAAAGCGGTGGGCGAAAGGAAAAGTTCAAAAAATAAAAGTTCAAGGCTAACCTTGATCGCAACACAAACTACCCCCCCCCCCCTTTTTTTTCAGTGTATAATTTCAGAAAATAGCTACTACTGAACCCCCAATGCTTATTTCTGCATTTATTAAAATGCCTAGATTCTTATCTATGGTTGCATGTGTTTAACACATTCATCGAAATTTACTTTTATACATAAAGTTCTATTTGTGAAACTGGGAACAATAAAACAGGTTTTAGAGCATGTTATAAAATCTCAAAAATTTTAATTGATTACTTAAAGATCAGTTCTCTTAGCATGTACTTCCTTTTGCACTTGTTAGCTTATGTTTCTGTTTCATTACCCTAAGTTTAATGAATTCCAGACACTTGACAAATCATAAATCTGACATTAGAGAAAGAAATACTAATAGACTATCTTTTGTAGAAAACAAGGATTAGTTATGCCATCTGGTAGCCTACATTTTGGTCTAAAAGTAACGATGCATCAGTACATTAATTGCCTCATGCTGGAAGATTAATTAACTGTAATACAGCAATGTCCTTGAGAAGAATATTGTGCAAATGCTCCCTTAAACGTTGCTCATCCCAAACAGTTAATTGGTGACTTAGTTAAATAAAATATGGATACGAAAAGCACATAAACTAGCAATGACTTTTTTTTCTTTTCAAGTGAAAACATTTAAATTATTAGAATTCACGAACTAAACAGATGATTACTTTTTGTCTATAAGGGTTGTTTCAACTTTCCATTCTTTTTTAAACTTGCCTTTTCCTCCACAAAAATGGGCATGTAATTTTAATCTTTTATTGACTAACTGCCACAGTTATAAAGTCTTTAAAAAGATTTGAAGGGGGCATGTTCAGTCATAATATAGATTTTTTTGCTATAATGCTTTGTTTATTTCTAGGCTTTGCAAAATCATCTGAATCCTGTAGTTTCCAGTAAAGCTAAAGTGATTAATTCAAATTTACCTAAATTGGAATATGACATATCAGGAGTTCTTAATGTCACATTAAATGATGTGAGTATACTTTCAGTTCCATAAAAAATTCAATCGTATGTTTTAATGAAAAAGTTTTTTGAAGGATAAAAGTCAGTGCAGATATTACCGTATTTTCCTGTATGTAATCTGTGGATTATCTGATAAAAAGTATAAAAGTGCTTTTTTTTTCCTCAAAACCAACGCATTGAACCTGAATATTTCCAGCAGGATTCGCCTTTAGAGATCGTAAACCCTGCCTGTATGTTGATTATTTTACATAGCTTGAATGTTCTTCTTAGCGATCGTAACGTAGAGTGGAGATTACATAGAGGAACCCAGACAGCATTTTCCTCTTCAGGAGAAGCGGACCAGAGCGGCTCACAAATCATGTGGTAGAAAACTGCAATATTTGGCTTTAATCGCATATCCTGGGGCTCGTATATTTCATCAGGGTTTTTTTTTTTCTTTTCAACTTTTCAGTTCAATAATAAACTTGCTTTTCTTGCAGTGGTTTACTTGATTCTGTTGTTTAACACATTCATCTCCATCTCTCCCCCCCCCCCCAAAAAAAAAAAATTAATGATAATAAAGATGAATTCAAGGCTTGTAATTGCCAACACAATTGCAGAAAGTTTTTGAATAAAAGCAGATAAAAATAACCTTTTCTCATTTTTTTTTACAAATGTTTAAAAAAAAAATGAGATAATCGTTTTTTGTTTTAATGCATTGAAAAAAAGATGAATAAAAATTTTTTTTCAAAACCGTTGATTTTCTTCAGAAAATTTGGAACAGAAAAAAAAGAAAGGAAATATATATATATATATATACCCAAGGGTCTGGCCAGAGGGAATTTGTGTCCATTATCGAACCCTTAAGAAAAATCCGATCAACCAAAATTTCAAAGAGCAAATCAAAATAACACATATTTCCATACGTAAAAGTAACCTTTTTTAAAGATAAATTAGAGGAATCAGCTCATACAAAATATGCTAATTTTGCAAAAAATAAATAAATAAATAAATGGCACTCTTGTGATGGGGGAGCTCCTGCAAATGATAAATAGCTACTACTTCCAAACAATATAATGCTTGTTGTTAGTGAGTTAAGAGTAAGGGAGTTCAGGTGTCTTTCTTGAAACATTTTTGAAATTAACGAAGTCTTAAAACTTTGGGTTGTCTTTGGAGATGTTGGGAGGGGAGTTGCTACTTACCTACACTAAACTTAAACACAAACTTACATTGCCTGTAGTAAATACAGTGAGAGGGGGGTATTCCGGCGTCCAGCCCGAAATATTTCCGTTTCTGAAATTTTAGAGCTCTGTTTTGGGTTATCTTTGGATAACTTGGGAAGGGTGTAGGAAGCTTCTTTCAAAAAGTTTCCTCCCCCCACCCTCTTTCTCTAATATTTTTGAAGATCGCCAAATATTGGCATTTTGGGACTATCAGTTTGAAATAATTGATGTAAGAGTCCCTGAACCCCTCCTTTCCCTGAACTTTACCAAAATGGTCTACCATTGCATTTTTTGGAAATTTCTGGGGGAGAACCCCCCACCCCCAACCCTGTTATTGGCGGTTTTTAGGCTTTTGGAATTACGATATCAAAATGCTTAAATATTACAATTTAAAGGCTTAAAATTCAAATCAAACACAGATTCCAAAACTGGCATTGTTAAAATTCTAAAACATTTATATACATAAATTTTTCCTTAAGCATGCATGGGAGGAGGGGGTTGAAAATATTTTCCATGTTGTGAGCACATCATCAAATTTGCACTCATGATTGTCAGGGAAAATCACCTAAAATGGTCAGGGGAAGTTACAAATTATTGAAATTTCTGGAAATGTCAGGGAATTTCTTCTCAATTTTTGCATCTGATGGGTGCAACTGTTGCGTGAAAATGTGGAAGTGTGGTAAATGTTGCATTCCAGATAAGCGAATTTTCCTGATAGTTGAGAGGAAGAAAATTCAAGCTCATTTTTAAGTACTAAATGTAACAAGGCTGCAAAAAAAAAGAAAAAAAAATCCATATGAAAATTATAAAGCTCTGATTTGTATAGTTACATTTTATTTTTCTTCTTTTGGGAAAAAAAAATTAAGCCATGCTTAGATGGAAATTACTAGTATTTTCCGCAAAATACAGTGCGGTCTTACTGGTATTTTAATAGCCTTCATTCTCATTTTTTTTCTTTGTTTTTCATGAAATGAATGATCATAAAAATTTAAAGTCTCAAAGTTTTAGCTTTTATATGTTAAAACTTGTTCTTTAGGAAACATACCATTATTGCTTTGCGGAAAATTGCTTAGTATGTTTTAAATTTCAGTCCTTATGCATCCTTCAAACTTTTCCATTATTTCAATGGTTGGAAGTTATTTTAATTAATTCTCGAGTAGAAAGACTTTAGTTATTTATTTGTCTTTGCAAACTTTAACTGTATTGAGTTAATAACATATTTTTTGTAAAAATACTATGTTGTGTTGTTGTGTCCAATCCTTCAGGATCTAGCGACAGCTAGATCAAATCCATAATTCCATGCACCCTCGCAAAGTCGAGCACCAGGAGTGGGTTGTCGCGGACATCCTCAAGAGTGAGCCCCAAGCAATCCAGTAGGTGTTGCGGGGAGGCCGGCAGCAGATGGCACTTGGGACACGTTGGGAAGACTTTACGGCCGGATTCAAATGACATGCATTTCAGGTGCCCACTGAAGAGTCTTGAGATGGCCGTTTGGTCCTGTCTGTCGGCCTTGAAAAGTAATGCACCTCCTGGTTTTGGTCTACTGTACCAAGAATGAGCTGGAGGAGCTAGCCAGACATGCCGGTCTCTATTTTTCGCCGCAGAGAAAATTTCTTCAAAGGTTAGGTCGTAATCAGTCGTGGCCATCTCAGAGCAGCCTCTTTTTGCCAAAGCATCCGCGGTTTCATTTCCCGGAATGTTGACGTGGGAGGGGATCCACTGAAGGTGGACGTCTCTTCGCTTTGAAATAGTTTTAAGCATATTGATGATTTGAATGCTTACTAGGTCATTTACTTGGTTCCAGTCCTGTAGATGTTGAATTGAGCTACGGCTGTCTGTAAGAATCCAGATGTCACTACAGTCTGTGGAGTGGAGAATTTGATTTAAACCCTCCTTAATAGCTATTAATTCGCTCTTAAAGACCGAGCAGTGGTCTGGGTTGCGTCGAGAGAGACGTACAGAAGGATTCTCAATATATATACCACTCCCAGTATGATTTGACTCGTCTTTACTCCCATCTGTATAAATAAGAGTAGCGTAACTCGGGATACTATTTATGACCTCCAGAGCCAGTTGTCGTAGATATTCAGGGACATCAGAGTTTTTGTTGGTTTGAGACGGTAGTTCAGAGTGGAAGTGAACTCCAAGGAGTCCCTCAGTCGGACTAACACAGGGTGTTAGAGATGAGTACTCCACTGAATGGGATATAATATCCAGTTTGTCGGCCAGACCAAGTGGGCTATTCCTTTTGAGTCTCTGGTTGCTACTCCAGCTGGACAGATATTCAGATGTACGGTTCTGATTTTCATAGCTTTTTAGTTTGTTGAAGTATTTCACCAGTTTCGAGTTTCTAACGAGGCCAAGGGGAGGGAGATTAGCCTCATAAAGTACTATATCATTTGGGCAACTGTTTCTTAGGCCTGTTATGATACGAGCCGCACTCAATTGCACTCTCTCCAACTGGAGAAGGTTAGATGTTGAGGCGCAGAAGTATACCGGGAATCCATACTCAAGGATAGGCCTGATTAGTGCAATGTATGTTGATCTGAGTGTTTTGGCGTCAGCACCCCAGTCTCTGCCCGAGATGTACTTAAGGATATTCAGTCTCTTACGGCTCTTGATCACCAGATTTGAGATGTGTCCGTTGCTCGTAATCTCCTGATCTAAAACAAAGCCCAAGTACTTTGGATGTTTAACATATGAAAGAGGCTGATCTTGAAAGAGGACTTGGGGGTGGTACGAGTACAGGTGTTTATTGGTGGTAAAAAGTCCAACATATGATTTAGTGACGTTAAAATTCAGTTTGTGGTTGTTTGCAAATTTCCACACATCCGTTAACGTAGTGTTTAAGGTCGATTCAATATTTTTCACATCAGGGCCAGAGCACCACAGCACAATGTCGTCAGCAAATATTCCGACATCACACTCCGGAGCGATGATACTTTCGAATCCAGCCATAAACAATGAAAACAGAGTTGGGCTAAGGACGGATCCCTGAGGGACCCCCTGATACGTTTTGAACCAGTTAGATAGGGTGTCTTGACACTTAACACGAAAAATTCTGGCTCTTAGAAAGTCAGCAATCCAGGCAAGGGCACTGCCTTTGATTCCAAATTTGTCATGCAGTTTCAGGATGAGTAGGTTCCACCACACCCTATCAAACGCCTTGGAAAGATCCAGAAAAACCGCAATGGTGTGATTTGTTGGTTTGATGTTTTGGAAATCTCTGATATTTTGACAAAAGTAAAGAACTTGATCTGTGGTACTATGTCCTCTCCTAAACGCAAATTGTTCTTTAGGTAATAGGTTTTTGGAAGTCAGATGGTAAGAAAGTCTGGAGAGGATCATTTTTTCCATAATCTTGCATGGAATGCTTGTTAAGGCAATGGGTCTGTAGCTGTCTGGTGAGTTTGCGCTTTTAGCAGGTTTCCTAATTGGAACAATGGTAGCTTTTTTCCAATTTCTTGGTAGCCGACCCTTACTCCAGGAGATATTAATGATTTCTAGCAATCTCTTCTTTGCCTTCTCACCGAGATGTAGGATCATGTGTCCGTAGATGCCTTCAGGACCAGGAGACTTGGACAGTTTCAAGTTTCCAATAGCGAACTCCAATTCTTGCAGAGAGAAGTGAGCGCTGAGGGTTTTTTTTTTTTTTTTTTTTTTTTTTTTTTTTTTTTTTTTTTTTTTTTTTTTGTCATACTAAGTTGTAAAAAAAATGAGCATTCAAATTTTTATTTCTTCATTTGCTTATAAAAATTAAAGTCCATTTTAGAAGAATAATGTAATAATTTTCTATATTCTTGTGTATTAAGAATATAAATTGTAAATTGAATCATCATTGCAAAGTATATTTAGCATATATTTTTATTTTTGAAACAGATGAACTATGATTTTTATGGATCCTTTCTTGCCAAAGAAAGATGTTACGATTTTATCCCTTTAGCACAATGCTGATAATTTTTTTCACATGTTAATCAGAATAGTAGCAATGTCGATGTTTTGGAAACATCTATCCTGTTAAAACATTGGTGTTTTAATTTTGAACATCTTTTTTTTAAAACATCAATGTTTTAAAAAAGATGTCACACCACTTGTTGAAAGTGTAGTAAGGGCATGTTGGTCACAAATTTGTAAGAAAAGTCTTGTAGCATTATGAACTGACAGAATGCTGTTATTCATGCTGCAAGGAGGTAGGGAGACTTAAATCAAATGAGATTTCTTACAATATGCTCAGTTATGCTAGAATGGTCCCTAGCACATATCTTGCAATTGGAAAAGTTTTAAGCAAAATAAAATGCTTGCATTGAAAGGGAAACAAACTTTTTCACAACACAATTGCAGAGATTTAAAAAAAGTTTTAATTGAAAATACCTGGTCTTTCAAAGCATTAAATGTTAAGTTTGTCTTAATTTAAGTTTGTCTTTCTCAAAAATGCAGTTTTAAAATCTCAATTTGAGACAGTCTTTGGGGATGTTAGGCATAGGTAAGGCTTGGGACTCCATAAGTATTTGAAAACAATCTTAGACACAATTTTCAGGTGATCTTTGATGAATGATGTCTTTGTAACTTTATTTTCAATATCAATAAAATAGAAAAAAAATGAACGTCTTAGGCTTCTCCCCTCATGGACTGTCGCTCATGGAAAATGTCCCCTCAAGATCCCCATCCCCCTTAATCCAGCCTCTGCAATACTTTTTTTTATTAATGAAACAAAAACAGGGGAAACATGGAAAATAATAATTAACTTTTCGAATAATGGATAAATTTAAAATTAATGTATGAATTTTTCAAATGAAACAACTAAAGACCCTTCTTGCCCTTGCGTACGCCACTGGAGTAGACAAAACTATTACCACATATTAAAGTTTAAAAGAATATAGTGTTATTGTGGAGATGAAAAAAATGTTTGTGCATTGTGACATGAGCTTCAAATTTTATTTAGTCTGGTAAATTCTATTCATTGGTTAAATGATGCTATTGGCACTCTTTTGGTGTGGTCTTCTCCGGTTTGTGTATTGGACCAAGCACCAAATCTCATTTTCGTAAAAAAAGTTCAAGTAACGAGCTGTTTCAAGGATTCTGAAAATCATTTATTTAAATTCTTTGTAAATTAATTTTATTTTGTATCCTACTTGCAGGGATTAGAACTTATCATACAATCCATTAAAAATTATAATGAATCTTACTGTCTTATTTTTTTTTTGATTATCAACCTCCTTCATTTTATTCTTTTTTTTTCTAAATTTAATTCAAGTATGTTTAGTGAGTTTGAATTACATTGTGATGTTTGTATCTCATGGATTTTTGTTTCTGTATCAGGTCTATCAAAAAGAAAGAAAACGCAAATTTTCTGAAATGCCTCTTGCAACAAAAAAGCCATGTATGGAAAATGTTTGGATTTTTGATAAATAAAAATTATTTTTTAATGTAATGTCTTGTCAGTTTATTGCACAATAAAGTACTGAACACATGTCTATTGCTACAAATGACCAGTGTGCTTAAATTTAGAATTTCATTTTTTGAAATTTATTATGTTTGTTTAAAAGGTAACAAATTTTTTAGTTCGCTCCTTTTTACTTTTTTAAAAAGGATCATGTATATCAAAGGATGACAATGCTTTAAATATCAAGCAAAACATATACAACCACATCAGCTCTGCATAATTTTAACTGTGTTGCAAACTATAATTGTGAGACAAAATTTAATATTTGTTTTATAACATTGAGTTAAACAGCTGATTCATGTCTAATTCCTTAATTTTCTGAAAATTTCCTTAATTTTTCAAAAAGTATATCAAGTTTGGTCCCTATTTTCTTATTTTTTCTATTTTACCCCCTCAAATCTTCATCCTTCGCGATATCTGCCAAAAACATGTTGGGAGACATGCCGACGACATCAAACACATGCTTCGCATGTGTTTGATGAAAATTGCATTCCTTATTTGATATTTCAATCTTTTTGCATCCTGCAAATATTTCAATTATTTTAAACGTTGGAGAGTTTTTTATACCATACGCTACTTTATATCTGCTTATTTTATTCATTATTTCAATAATATTTTTATTTCTTAAATTTATTTTAGAATAAAAGAAAAAGATAGAGTGTGGTTCAACTCCCGCAGTCTCGGATTGTATTGAAACTTGGCATGGTTACTTAAACAAAATCATGAGTTCCAATGCAAGGAAAAAGGATAACCAATTAGATATTTATTTGTTTTCAATTTTGCTTTTAGATTTTTTTTGCTGCTGTTAAGTTTTACTTTACAAACAAACCTAATTTTAAAATGTACTTTCCCATTTTCAGTACCTTAAATTCAAATGTTTCTAGTTAAAAAAAAAAAAAAAAGATTTTTATTTAAAACAGATAAAAACTTGATATTATTGAGTGATGCAGCCAAGATTGAACTCTGGCTCCATGAATCCCTTTATTCAAGGACTCGGGAGTTAGAAATTGCTGCCTCTCTTTCAAAATCTAAATTCATATAGAAATAAACAAACTTGGGAGAAATGGTGCAATGCAGCAGATTTGTACAAAATGAGATTTTAGTAACAATAACCAATGAAAAGCAATAATAACAAAACCATAGTTCTTGAGTTATCTTGAGAGTCTCTAGTTATCTTGAAGAAAAGAGGTTTTAGTTTTTTTCCTTCAATTTTCCTCTCACTCCAAATAAGGTATGCTCAGGGATGCGCCAATCACTGATCCTGCACAAAACTGCTCCAAAAGACTGCTGAATGGACTTTTCTGCACCAAAATCAGACAAACTTGCACCAAAAGTGCGATTTTGCATTTAATATTGCAATTCCTTCAGTATATTTGCCAGTTCTTGCAGATTATCGTCAAGTTTTTATGCATTTGGAGCTTGTTTTCACGATTTTTTGATGTAGTCCCAATTTTTATGTACCATTTCAAAATCCGATTGCATCCACTTTTGAAATTGTGTATTATTTCAATTTATCATGCGATTCTGTTCCTTTGCCTTTAAAATATTTATTGACCTTTATTTTAAACCATTCTAATCTTGTGTTTTCAGACGAAGAGGACTTGTAAGTTTGTCTTTGCTACGCCCACTGGAAAATATCAATCCATTTGTGATAAACCTAAGTTTATCCTAAGTATATGAAAGTAATTTATTATATGTATCTCATAATTTACAAACAACTAAAGTCATTTAAACATAAGCTTTCTGTGAATGTTCTCGGTGTAATGATAACCTAAGGAATTCATCGCTTTGCTAAGCAGCTTTCACTGTAACTCACTTCTGGTAAAGAATGAAAACAAATCGTGAAGATCTACTTTCGCCTTCTGGCATCGAAAGATAAGACGGCGTCATGATGTTCCATCGTGTTCCATGAAGTTCTCGAATGATTTGCACACATCTTTTTCCGCACGTGGTGGACATATGACAAAGTTTTGCAAATCAGGTATGCAGTATTTATAGTGATTCAGCCGTTGGCTCATTCTCTCTTTCTAGCGTTCGGTTTTAGTTTTTCCTGCTAGTAGCCCTACGGGGGAAATTCAAGGCAATTCCAAACTGTGAGGCGAATTTGCTTCAAACAAACTTTGTAGGAAAAAGCTTTTGATGAAAAACTTGTATATAAAATATCTTTTTGATTTGAACAATTTTCCGTTCAATTTTGAACAGTTCTAATCCCTTAACATTAGCGCCTACGGCAAAACAAAGTCTATGTAGATTCTATACTTGAAGACAGATTTACCTCAAACAAATTTTTGTTGGAAATAGCTATTGCCGACAAACTCCAGACTCCAACTCCGAGAATTTAGGGGCACCTGACTCCAACTCTGGCTCCTGTGCCCGACAATTAATCGAACTCCCACTCCCAGACTTCAACTCTGATTTCGTAGCTTTGGCAAAAATTTATACACAGAGGACTGACTCCGATTCTTGGATATTCGACTCCGACTCCTTTATCTCAAAATGAGATTGACACTGACTCCAACTCCACAGCTATGGTTTTAACTGTGAAATAATTATTGTTAATATGACTTGTTTTTATTTTCATGCTAAAGTTTTAATTTAGGTATTCAGTCATAAACTCGAAGCCATTTATGTTCCTACATAAAAGATATGCGTGGACGATTTTTTTTTTTTTGACAATGGAAATTATTTAAGTTGACATTTTATTGTTTTTATTTATTTTGTTAAGTGCATTAATTCATTTAAAAAATTATTTTTGGCAGCAGGCAGTGGCGTAGCTACACTTTCTGCCGCCCGGGTCGGTTCCTCAATTTGCCGCCCTTTATGATGGTAAATAGTTGACGCATTAAAGAGTTAAAAGTTTTTTTTAATAAGATTTTAATAAACAAGAAAACAAACTTATTTGTTTTCCTTTTTATTTTTCTTGCAGAAGAAAAATAAAGGATTCAGAATCCCACCGAAACATTCCAGATTTTTTTTTAACAATCAAACTTAGTTTTATGCATTCTTTGATGACGTTAGGGGGTCAGGACTTTTCAAGAAAATTTTCCGAAACTTAAGTGTTAAAAATCAATTTTTAGGCAAACTTTGAATACCTGAAGATATTGGGGAGGGTTCGGATGCGCTGTCCGGAAAGCTTTTCAACAAAACTGAAAAACACGTAAAATGTAGGCTGTATCTAGTGCTGTAAAGGTCTCTCCTAACTCCAACAAAGACTGGATTTTCCTGCATAAATATTTTCTAACTAGAAGTTAATTTTTAGTCCATCTTTGATGACGTTAAGAAGAATAGGAAGCGTTCAGGAGCTTTCTGAAACTGTTTCGACGACGAAGTTTCAAAAACGCAAATATAGGCTATCTTTGATGCCATAAGTTTCCAAATATTTCGAAAAATGTTGAAGTCAAATGGTTTTTCCGTCTCCCCTTGAAACTTTTTGAAAAAGACTTCCTAAAAACGCGACTTCAGCCATTGTTTGACGGACAATGTAAAGAGAAAGAGTTAAGAGAGGGGTTTCTCGCCCGAAATATTTTTCGAAACTGTTGCTCATTTTAAGCTCTTCACAACTGAGAAAAAAAAAGGGGGGGTTGAGGTCTTCCCTCAGAAATTTCTAAAAACGAAATTTGGAGCCATCTGTGATGACGTTAGGTGATTTTGTGCACATCTGGGGTCCCTACCTTAGAATTTTTTTGAAGTTTAAGTTTCAAAAACCCAACTTTAAGCTATTTTGGGAGACATTGGGATTTTAAAGTTCGAAGTTGATGTCCTAAATATACACTTTAGACTCTCTTTAATCATTATACAAGAAGGGTCAGGGCTTAACCGCCCTCATGAATTTGTTGGTATTGAAGTTATAAAAACTCAATAATCAATATTAGGCTAAAAGATGAGATATGAAGGAATAGGGTGAGCGTTATTCCTTTAAAATGGTTCGAGACTCAAAGCCTAAAACTGCACTTTTGGACTGTTTGTTGACGTTAAGGGATAAGAATATTCAATTGCTCTTTCCGAAAAATGTGACATTTATTGAGAGTTTAACAACGCAGTTTTAAGCAGTCTTCAGTTGATCGAAATTCTCCGGCCTCAAAACATATTTTAAAATTATCTAGCACACTTTAGACAACGAAAAGGGGGGAGTGAAAATGAAGCCACCCAAAGACCTGTTAGGCTATATTTGGACAAATTAAGGGAGGAAGGGATGGTAAGTGGCTCTCTCCTCTGGAAATTTTTCAAAATTAACGTCCTGAAAATGCATTTTTAGTTTTGTGACAGTAGGAAGAAACAAAGGAAATTTTCCTAATTTGAAGTTTTAGAAACACAAATTTAGGGTCAATTTGTTTCTCAAAGGGTCTTCCAAAATAACTCTCTTTTGGATCCGTGGTTGAGCGACTCACCTAATGTTGACAAACTCAGAAGTTACCACCTAGCGTACGAACAAGGCTCATCCCCTCCCCTTAGATCTGGTAACAAATTTGGATTATTACCAAATTTGAATGATTCTCTTTTTCACCAATGGAAGTCGAAATGTTCTAAGGCTTTGCCTATAGAGATCATTTTACTAATTAAAAACCTTTCTTTAAAATACATGACTAAATGTAAAACTCATTGCATAAAGGAATTGGTTGATATAATACAGTAGTAAAAGCAATTATTATTCGAGTTGTGAATAATTTTTTTTATAAAATGAACATAAAATTCATTCTGTCTTAGTGAAAATTTTGTAGTCAATGACTAATCAAACTAATTATTGAAACAGATAATGTAATCCTGAAAATGAGCAAGAAATCGCCCACCATTTTAAACTTCTCTCCTTTTACTCTTGTTGGCACTTTCCTTTAAAAAAAGAATTTTCTTTTCTTTTTTAAATATGGTGGTTTCCTGTAGGAACTTACTTAAAATCAAGTGGTAGCTTCATCATAAAACAAAAAGTTATGAAATTTATTGTTTCCTCCTTAATAGTTAACCTTCACAGCAAAGAGAAAAAAAAACATGATTCATTAACTTTACACCACCTCCCTCAGTCTGTAGCTTCAGACGAAAGAAGAGAAAAGACAAACAATAGTGCTGAGATGTCCACAATAAAAACACATGTGTTGTATTAGAGTAATTTTATTATCGTAGTCGTACTAAAACCTTACAATTCAAAGACACTTTTTCTTTTTTTTTGCCTCCAGTAATAGATTAAAAGCATGATTTCCTTATTGAGAAAACGGGTTAAATTTTTCCGCATCAAAGGTGTGAATTTGCCGCCCCCCCCCCAAAAAAGTGCCGCCCGGGGCGGACCGCCCCCTCTGCCCCTCCCTAGCTACACCACTGGCAGCAGGGGAAAAAGAAACGATTTTTTTTTATATGTATTTATTTTAATGGGCTTATTAATTTTAATTATTATTCTTTCGTTTTGAAAGCTGTTAAAATTATTTTAATGGAAAAAAATGTATTCACAACTCCAGAGCTCTAATACGCTACCTTATGGGGGTTAATATTACTAGTGAAAAAGGTAAAACATTCCGTTTCATGTGTTTTCTTTGGGGTAAATTACAGGCTTCAGACAGTTTGTGGTGCAATGTAATTTCAGAGAATAGAAAAGAAAGCTTCTCACAAACACGATGAAAAATTACTCTCATTCATTAAGCTCCAAAGCAAGTTATAAGTTACGGATTTGTTTGTTTTACCTTTTTCATCTGCCTTTAAACAGTGGCCCCACTCAATCCTTAAGCGCCAGTGCAATGAGTGGGGCCATGATTCGTCTTATCTGGACGTTTAAAATTTCCATACAATCCGTGGTTGGACAGTAAGTTCCTTTATTTTTATTTTTTTTATGAAGTTCGGCTTCTTGAGCCATAACTCCCCCCCCCCCCCTCCCTGCACTACAGGGTCTGTGTGTAAGGGCTTACACATAATTATGCAAGGTGTCTCAGTTAAATGTTTCAGAACTTCTGAAAGGGATAGGATGCATCCTGACTCCTTGAAATCATATTGCAATGTGGGTGGGGTTAGAAATGCATTCCCGACCCAAGTAATTTGAGATATGCCGGGAGTATTCTAGACTGTTTGGAGTTTCATGCACCGAAGATGTGAGGTGTGCATTAGAACTGGGTGAAAAAACTTCGGACACTTACTTAGAACCATGTACCTTTTGCTCTTTCATATGTATTATGAAAAATATTTTTCACTTACTGTGTCTTTCCTTTATGGTGCTTTTCTGTTTACATAACTACTTTAGGAAAGCATTTCCAACCCTGCATTACTATATGATTTCAAGTCGTCAGGATGCACCCTACCCCTCTTGTAAGTTCTAAAACGTTTAATTGAGACATCCTGTATATGTATATATACACTTCTATAGTTGGAGGTGGTTTACTGTCCCTCAAATTACTTGGGTTTTTATTTTTAAAATAATGCAAACAAAATTGGTTTTAAACCACCTTTTCTCTTGGTGATTTCTCCCAAATATTTTTTCCAACAAAGGCATTGAGTATAATATAGTTGTTCTCCACCCCCTTAAAAGCAATGGAACACCCTCTTCTCCCCCCTCCCTCCCCCACAAAAAAGAATAGACCGAATCCCTTGGAACAACAACTAAAATTTTTAGTAGGTACAACCTGAGCACCTTTGTATGTATCTTGAAACAAACAATACTTCTGCAAGGGTGTCCACAAGGAGGGAGGGAGTTTAAAATGCACCATTGAAATTTTTAGGGGGGTGATTTTAAAGAAGTTTTAATATTTGGGGGTGGGAGGGACACCTGATGTGTTCATAAATGTGATATATATATATATAATTATATTTATTACATTAATAGATATAGTACCATATTTATTTAACATACATATATATAAAGCAGAGCCGTGTCCAAGGGGAGGGTTTTAGGGGTTAAACCCCTCCCATAGTGGAAACATGATAAAAACCAAAGAAATGTGTAAATTTGACATAAAATTAACTTTAATGTTGAAGTTTGTTTATGGTATTTAAAAAAACAAAACATTCTCATTGAAAAGTTTCCCAGCATTTTTTTTTCCTTTTTTCTAGTTTGTCTGAAAATAATAAAATCTTCTTCAAAATGCTACTCCTACGAACGCCCCCCCCCTCCCCCGTGCCAATAGCATTACGGAGTATTTCAAACTTTGGTTTCCAGATCTTCAGTTTCGCAAAATTTCCAGAAAAAGCCCCCGAACAACATCGCTTATTCTATCAACATTGCTTAAAACTGCGTCGCCGAAACTCGGGTTTTGTTTTGTTTCAGTTTTAAAAGGGCCCTAATTTTGCCAAATATGGTCGTACAACTGCGTTTTTGAGACTCCAGTTTCAGAAAAAATGCGAGCAAGAGTCCTCGAATCGCCTTCCTTTAATATCGTGAAGAATTAGGTTCTTCAAACAAAACTAACTAAAAATTTAAGTAGAATAACCTCTGAACCCCTCCTCCTAATATTTTAGAATACTGCTTAAAGTTTTAGAACTTTTTAGGAAAATCCAGGGGTTAGCATCAGAATCCCCTCCTCGTAAAAATCTTCAAAGTTAACCTGCAATTGCGTTTTAGGAACTTCAATTTCAAAAAACTTGAAAGGGAGATTAAAATTAAATTTTAATCTATTTTTCAAGAAAAAAAAACGATTAGGGAGAGTCTCCGAGCCGCATTCCTTGCCATAACGTCAATAAATATGGCCTATAATCGCGTTCCACGCCTTAAATTTCTACAAATTTCCGCGGAGCCAAAGACCATCTAAAATTCCGTTTTCAGTACTAAAAATTTCAAAATTTTCCGGAGGAGAAACCCCGGCACCCTTATCAGATTAGATTATTTTTCAACATGTCTCCCTTAAAACTTATTTTCTAGTTGCAGCACTGTTTTGCACTCACAGTTTTAAATTATTATTTAAGTAAATATATATTTTTTAACTATACAAGTTTGATCCAGATAAACATGAGCCGAATAAAAACTAGGCATGTCTACTGTATATAAAATATACACCCAAGTAGCATTTTATCTTGGCTCAATATTGGCGTGAGATTGTTCACGTTGGCAATGTCTTGGCCAATATTGGCACGATTTTTGCAATGTTAAGCCAATATTGGCTTCCCATTGCATTAACAATATTGTACTTAGATTGGCAGATAATCTTGTGCCAATATTGGCATCTCATTGCATTAGCAATATTGTATTTAGATTGACATACAATCTTGTCCCAATATTGGCTTAACAATGCGCAACCATTATTGTATTTAGACTGTGAGACAATATTGGCAAAAAATTGGTCAAACTCTGGAAAGCCAATATTGGGCGGAAGATGGCTCTTTGATGTTCAACCGATTTTGAAACAAATCTGAAAAATGATTCATTTTCCTAAGTGAGCAATTAAACACTGAGCCTGATTACCTGAAGCTCCACAAACTGTTTTAGAATGCTAAAACAAATTTTGAACGTAGAGGGAGTCCTCAAAAAATGGAGCTATTTGAGTTCACTTTAAACGCATTTGTATTTTTTTAAAAACCGGCGAAAAAGAAACTTCAACTTTGTCTGCACATTTTGTGTTTTGTTGCTCTTCCTCGCCGCTGCACATGGTAAATGCTTTTGTCCGAATATCGGAGATACTTTCCTTAAAATTTTATTGTTGCCTTCATTTCTTAAATGATATTTTATCATTCTCATCAGTGAATTTTTTTAACTATGTCTAATCCATTCTAAAATTTCAAAAAGCGAAAGAGAAAAGCGTTATTGGAGCAACTCAATGAGAAAGCTTTTCTTTGCAGTGATGAACTTTGTCTTCCAAAATAAAAGTAATGAAATAAGGCAAAAGTTTTTTGAAGAAATATTAAATGCTGAATAAAATTCTGGGTAGATATCTAACATTGAAGAAATTGCTGAAACGATGTGAAACAGTGAAAATTTTGGATCGACATTGTGTTTTCAAAACTCGAAATCATAATCGAACAGTGACATTCTAAATTGCGTCGAACATTGAGAATTCTGAACTAACATTTGAAACTGGAGTAAATTCTGGATCGATATTTGACTTTGAAAACACTGGATCAATATATGATGAAGATTCCAGGAGTTTTATTTTCATGATTCTACATTGTGGATGTGGCAGGAACTCTATAAAAAAAATCTGGGAAAAAGTGAGAATGTATCATGAGAAAAACTTTCCGTGAAAATTCAAATTTCTACTGGAAAACTGCATTCCTTTTCACAATGCTCTATAACACCTAATTTTATTGACAATAATCAAGTAAACTTTTAGAAGTCTGAATGCAAAATCTGAAAGAAGGTTTTAGGGACTAGTTTTATGCTACCAAGTTCATTTCTCTACACTGACTTGCGTTTTGATGATCATAAGACTTTTGACTCATTACGGAATGAGAATTAAGTTCCATGGTCTATTTTCAGCTGAGCATGTACGATTAAATGGCAGTAAAGGTAGTGTAAACTATTTAGCGTCAACCATTGTTACGGAAATAATTGAAGTTCTATCTGATAAAGTACAAGAAATGTATCCAAAGTCGAATAAAACCAAGATGCTTTGATTAACTCTGATTTTACACCAGTGTTGAATTTTTTGTGCCAAACCCTTATTTTTGACGTGACATGTCAAGAATCTCTTGAATGTATGTTCAACACCATGACGTTTTTCATATTTCAAGTTAGAACTTTTTTCTAGAAATTTCGTAGGTTTTTTAATTGTTTCTACATGCATAAGTATTGAGCAAAAAAAAAAAAAAATGGCTCTGTTTGTCTAGAAAATCTGAACTTTTATTGATAAATGTTGTGCAAATTCTAGGTCCAACACCGTGGAATTGTCCATTTGCTTTACAAATAATTCTATTTATACCTTTGCCTGTATCAAACTGTTCTAGTGAATGTTCCTTTTCAACCTTAAAACAAATTATAAATTGTTCCACATCATCTCTTTTGCACAAAAAATTTAGTGTTTACTCTTTCGTCTATTAAAAGTGATATCAAATAGATTAAAATTTAATAATGTTGAAGAATTTGGAAATTTAAAGGTGAGGGGAAAAACATGTAAAGTAAGCCGTAAGTTCTTTTGCATTATGTTTGGAATATTTATTTGTTTATAAATAAAAATAAATGTTTTTATTTTTTATAAAAACTAAGACAATACAGAGCTAAAAAGTGATGTCAAAAGTTAAGCCAAAATGCAAAGGGTTTAATAATCATTTTCAACTTTTTAAATTTTCCTTTCATTATGGTAAATGGAAGTACTTTTTTATGTGTTTTAGTTTTCAAACATATGTACTAGACTGACTGCTTGTCCATAATTTCACTGAAATAAGTGCAACCTATATTTGCATCAATAATAAATGATTTTCAGATTATTCAGTGTTCATTGTCACCTACATTACATCCATTTTAAAAAAGAAAAACTTAACAACTTTGTTTGCAGTACACTCAAACCTGTTTGTGTGGGATCCTTTTTCTTTGTGGTACATGAAAATTTCAATCAAATTGTGACTCAATTGACTAACTTGTCTATAAAACAAGTGCTCGGTAGTATTTTTAAGTGATGAATCATTCTCTGATGTATATTTTAAAAGCGGATATAAATGGTTGGCGAGATTCAAAGTAGTTGCAAATGCAGAGCTGTCTTCAGGGTCCCATCTAACTGGTTAAGCCACAAAAAGTGGTAGGTACGGGGGAACTCTGGAGTGAAAAGTGTCTTGAATTTGTTTAAAGAAGAAATTCCTACAGTTGTTTCGTAAGTTTTGGGTTATTTTCAAGTGAGACTGTGTTACGAAAGCATTTTTTTGTAGCTAATAGTGAAGTTTTGAGTGAATTTTTTTATGCGGTCCCTATCCACCACACAAAACTAGGTTTGAGTGTAGTTTGTTTCCACATTTATTATAATGAATGCCAATTTTGTGAAATAGATCTTATTATTTTTTCTTTGACAATAATTGTTAGTTCATTATTGAATACTTTTTGTTTATGTGAAAATATTAGACATATGCTGGAGTATTTGATAAAGAAATTTTAAAGATCTACTTACTTTATTTACATAAACATGGTCAAGCATTTTACTGAAGGAGTTAATTCTTGCAAAATTAAGTTGCTATTTCTGAACTATCCGAGTCACAGAAAAAGGTACTTAAAAATGATGTTCATATTTAATTTTTTTAAATAGGAATAAAAATTCCTACCATTAATTGTTCAATATTGCAAAATAACTTTACTAATCAGTTATTTCAAATTAAAAAGTTTATTATTATTTTGAATGACAATGAAAACGATCAAGCAAAGATTTTGAGCAACTTTTGCACTGTACTTCAATTACATTTACTTTCTGTGCAACCGTAGAATTGCAATGAAACCAAATGTGTACAAATTTTCTATTTGTTCGTCGAGGGAGAATTAACTCTAATCTGAATTCTGCTCAGGAACTTTTGTAACTAATATTTAGCAATGTTAGTAAGTTTTGAGCAGAATTCGGAAATATCCGATATTTTCAATTAGCACAAATTAAAGTCTTTAAAATAGTAAATGCTTCCTCAAATCACTCTTTATTTTCTTATGTTATTATTACAATATGTAGAATTAAAATTAAGTTTTCTTTTTATTATATTTCATTTTACATTTTCATCAATTTTTATGGAGTTAGCATTGACTGTTTCATTTTTCTTCTGTTAGCTACTTTTACAGTTATATGATTCAAAAATAAAATATACATTAATTGGTGCACAGTCATAAGAAATTCTCTTTTTTTTCTGACCAACATTTAATAACTAGGCACTTTTAGTATGAATTAAATTGATAATGTTGTGAGATTTTGGGCTGTTCTGCTGTGGTCTGAGTGTTGTTACCACAAACGTTTCAACTGCATCTGCGGCAGTCATCTTCAGTGTTTACGTGGTCGAAGCTTCCAGGAAAGCGACTTTTAATTCCTTCTTCCTTTTCGTTTGAAATTGTTGGAATCCTAACAATTTCAGTCCTGGTTAAACTTTAACAGCTACCTACACTGCTGGCCACACGAAATGCAACACCAAGAAGGATAGTAGTCAGAGTGAAATGAAATTTTATACACGTGATGGCAACCTTACTATCTGAAAGTGATTACAAAATGAGAACAAATTGATCATTTATTACTGGAAAAATCCCAAATGAATGGAGGTTTAAGTCTCCT
Source organism: Uloborus diversus (assembly GCF_026930045.1). Taxonomy (NCBI): domain Eukaryota; kingdom Metazoa; phylum Arthropoda; class Arachnida; order Araneae; family Uloboridae; genus Uloborus; species Uloborus diversus. The sequence continues at coordinate 139,888 of NW_026558625.1, forward strand.
GTCGAGCTACCTATTGCGTGAATGTACGAGGTAATACAGTCAAACATTGAAGCATATCAGTCTTGTAGGATATCCTACTACACAGGTACTAGAAATGTGCACCTAATTCCATCAAGCTCATAGCCTACGCAATTTACCATCTCAAGTGATCCCAGATATGCTCAATTTGTGACAAAATAGGGTGACGCACTGGACATAGAAAGTGGAAAAAGAAGTCCTCTCACACCCTTGCTGTGTGTGATCAAGCAGTGTCTTCCTGGGAGCCCCGCCATGAGTGCCAACACATGTGACTGAATAATGATATTAACGCAGTTTGGTGTCATGGGGACCGCAGGGTGACCTGTCGTAGTGCTGTGGATCAATATTAGAAGTGACTATGTTTTGTACATGATTGCAACCCATAAAGGCATCCCAGCTGTGGGTGGGGTATGCCGCTGAAAAGCAAAAGCATTATTTGGTAGTTCACAACGTGTTCTCCATAACCTTACAAAAATGTTTATTTTGCGAAATTCGATCTGGATTCATCGCTATGAGAGCAATCAGGAACCATTCAGTTGCTAGCAAATCGATTTGAACTCGAACCTACTCCAAGTGTATGCGACCCTAACAAAGCCTGCTTTTTAAGAGCACACCACATCGACAGCTGTAGTGATGCTATGGGGTGCTATATTGTGTGTGGGACAGGATCACCTCCAACATTGATTCACTGCACTATCACAACCTAATGGTATATTTTTGTCATGTGTTGAGACTCGTGTTCAATAGGGCAATGCACCGTCACACACAGCAGGGAGGGGGGGGGGGGGTTCCTCTCCCACATTATCACCTTTTCTGACCTGCGTGATGTTATGATTTGTCGCAAATTGAGCATATCTGGAATGACTTGACGGTAAATTGAACAATCTATGAGTTTGATTGAATTAGTAGTGCTTTACATTAACTGATAGGAATTGACCTATTACATCATATGAGACTAGTATACCTCAATGTTCGACTGTACAGTGTTGTACATTCAAGCTAGAGTTTATTCAACAGGGTACTTAAACCTTCAATCATTTGGGATTTTTCCAGTAATAAATGTTTATTTTCATTTTGTAATCAATGTTGCCATCAAGTGTAAAATTTTGTATCATTCTGACTGCACCTTCTTGATGTCGCATTTTATGTAGACAGTAGTGTATATAACAATAACAATAATGGAAGCCACTATTTAACCAATATTGGCTTAAAATCGGCATGCAATAGTGGCTCAAGAGTGTGATTGCAATATTGGCCAATATTGTCAAAATGTATCCCCTCCGTGCTTCAGCCAATATTGTGAGCAACTATTTAGCCAACGTAACGCCAATATTGGCCTTAGATCGGCATGCAATAATGGCTCAAGATTGCAAAAGCAATATTGGCCGATATTGTCAAAATGTATCCCCTCCGTGCTTCAGCCAATATTGTGAGCCACTATTTAGCCAACGTAACGCCAATATTGGCGTTAGATCGGCATGCAATAATGGCTCAAGATTGCAATAGCAATATTGGCCGATATTGTTAAAATGTATCCCCTACGAGCTTCAGCCAATATTGGGTGTAAATCGTACGCCAACATTCAGCCAACCAAGTACAATATTGCGCCAAGATTCAATGCTACTTGGGCAATAATAGAATTGGTAATATCTTGAAAACACATCTTCTGAGATTTTGGACCCTCCCCCCTTCCTCCCCCCCACACAACGCTATGCCCCTCATTGTAGCCGTTAAACAGAAAATGAATTATTTGAGCCACTGTTGTGTTTTTCTGACAGTGCATGTAAGAACGAAAAAACATTGAAACCAAAACCCCTCCCTTTATGAAATTCTGGACACGGGCCTGACATAAAGATACATTCGGAAAGTTAATGAACTAACCTGAGGAGTTCTGAAATTCAAGACCATAAATGTTCTCTAATATTTTCTATCTTATGATATTCTTGAAGATGCTGCCTCAATTCCATAACAGTGCGAAATGTTCCCTCACATTCCTCTTCCTGACAAATAACTGTCAATTTTTTCACATTGTGAAATCTGGCATGATGTTTGTTAAGACTATTCTTAGAAGAAAAAAAATTTCTCGCAATACTCTCAATTGAAGATTTCCCTTTCCGAATTTTTTTCTCTTGATCAATATCTTTGTGCAGCCGAGCTAAATGGCCTTTTTAATGTCTCTTCTCATAAAATCCAACACCACCAATGGAACAGGCAAATTCCATGTTCATTTCGAGCAGAGCAATACCTATTAAGAACAATTTCCAACATTCAGAACGAAAACACAAAAAGCGCGAAAATATCATTCAGAACAACGGCGGGAATTGCGTCACCAAGTCATGTGGTTTCAATATCCAATCAAATGAGACATGAGTATAGAAGTCACGTGTACGCGCCATCCAATCGTATGAGACATGAGTAAGAGTCCCTAGAATACAGGCGCTCGTCTCTATTCGCAACTCCAGCGCTCAAATACGCTACCTTGCGGTGATTTACAAAACTGCCGAAGAAACTAAAGATTTGCCACGTAGCGTTCCACGTGTGTCTGTTGACGTAAACACATGCAGTTTGTTCTGAGTATTTATTAACGCAATCGATGTGTCTTAGTTTGCTTTCAGCTACAGCAATTAATTCGTCCCTTAGTAGTATTCTCGATCTTCTCAAAATAATGTTAGTTTTCCTTATTTCTTTCTAAAATATGAGTTGATTGAGAAATGGCGAAAGCGAAAACTCTGGAATAACAAACTTGGATAACGTTATACGCAGTAAAATATTTTATTGTTTTGTATAAATTTGTAAGAATATGAGTTCTTTTAATCTTAAATTAATTTAACTAATCATATTTTACTGCAGCATTTAGTTGGAATGCACAGTATGCAAAATATTTTCTTGAATAGATTATCGTAGAACAAAATGAAAAATGTTTAATCGAGAAACAATTTACTTTATTATTTTTATTTTCAGCTGAAAGGTTTCGCCAAATTTGTTTAGGGTTAGAGTTTTAGTATTGTGCGAGCAAAGTAGCCTTGGCGAGACTTCGTGTTTTTAGTTAAACCATTTTTAATTTTTATCATGAGTGGAATAAAATGGTATAGTAATATAGATTACAGAATTCGATAAGTAAAAAGAAATAATGGTCAATCAAACTGAAAAGAAAACTACCACCATATATCCGTAAGAATTTTGTAGATGATTTGCATAACATGACATAATTAAATCGTAACTCAGAAATTACAAACATCGAAACAGAAAAAATTTTAAATTAACCAATTCGGGAATTCGAGAGAAATAACTCAGCTACAAATGCAAAACAATAAGCGCTAGCCAAGCAAAGCAAAGAAGTATCATCTTCTTTTGGTAATAATTTGTAATGTCACATTAAATTTTCTAGCATTAATTGTTATTCTTGTTAGGCCACAATTATTATTTAGTTTTATCAAAAATTGATAAATATCGAATTCAACGTCGTGAAAATGGCTGCTTAAAACTACGAAGTTTGCATTAATCTTTGAAGTTTAGTAATGCTTCTTGAATTCTCATTTCTTTCTACGTGGGTCAGAATATCAACAAGACTTTTGAACATTAATTTAAAAAGAATAAAGCGAAAAAATCATGCATACGAACAAAATTTACTTGGCTTATTAGCATTTTCTTCGTTACCATGTGCCTTTGTTTTAGTTTTTTCGTCCGCCATTAGACAGTGACTGCAGTGCCTCCTATAGTTCGTTGGAGTTGCGAATTTACTCCAGATCTCTCTCGATCTATGGTCGAAAAACTTAGCTTCTCTCTTCAAAGGAAAATACGACACTTTCTTCTTTTTTTTTCTGACGACACTTTCTTCTTCTTCTTCTTCTTTTTTTTTTTTTTTTTTTTTTTTTGAGCAATGACGATTGCTTATTGTTCTCATTTGACCGTCTTTGATGTTCCGTGCCTTTTTCAACCACCACCCCCGTCACCTGCTGACGCGGCTCCGTCCTCCGGTAACCGCTCCTGAGGGGCCCTACAACGTAAGTAACGTTCCATTCTGGTGACGACGTTTTCTCCCTCACGAAAACCGAGAACAACCGAGAAAATAGTCGGTTCCTCCCATTTGCTCTTACCACCATTGTATCGAGTGAGTATTTTGTCCCTGTTTCCAGCGTTCCGAGAACTACTCGTGACGCGGGAAAGGAATCTCTTCAGTCGGACTGGAGTTCTTTTTTCCTACGGCAAAAGAGGCTTGCAACTCCGTTTCCCACGGCATTTGCGGTTTCTCGTACTAATTGAGTTTTTTTGTCCACAGTAACGGGGATCCGCAACTTCTAATTCCACTCCGTTTTGGGATCCGAGGAGTTATCTCATGGCCAAACAAATTGGCAGATACATTTCTTGATATGTCATAACCAACCTTTTTTTTTTCTTTTGTGTTTACGCATTTTATTAATTTTATTTTTGGCTTATTTTTTTCTTTTGAAAATATTCTTTCGAAAGAATACTTTAAAATGCAAAGTGCCTCTTTGTTTGCCTTTTGTTTAATATACATCAGTTTTCAAAACTTTTTCACGGTAAGTAAGCGAATAAAATTTGACAATGGTCTAGTTTTAAGATTATCCCCCCCCCCCCCTAAATTGTTGACAATGTAGTCTCATCCTTACGATTATGTTTCGTATAATTAGAAATGCCGATTTGGGAAGCACGGTTGCTGTAGTTTGAAAACTAGTGACTGTTAATCTTCGTTTACACCAAAGAATTCTCTTTCTTCATGAACTTTCATGCGCCACATATTTGTTTTGATTTCAATGATTCTGTACAAAGCCTTGAGAAAGGTGGAATCTTTATTAATTAAAAAAATTAACTAAGCAATTGTTATATTTTTTGAAAAAATAAACGATGGACTCGCTCTTGATTATCTTTCAAAAGCAAAAACAAACGGCTTTTAAGAACCATTTGACAGAATTTATTTGGTTCATAATGACCCCACTAGAAACCGTGAAAACATTATACCTATTAACGCAAAAACAAATCTGTTGTTTAATAGCATTAACTCTTACGGACCAAGATTGTGGACACCTTACCCATTTTTTTTAAAAAACCATTAATAATCGAAATTTGTTTAAGAAAAGGCTAAACAAATTTTATACTCAATTCTATTGCAGTCAATTTAGGATAAAGTAGCATATTTGTAATATAGTATACCTGGGTTCCGTTATAAAATTAGACGTACTTTATTGCATTGTTTGTGTTTATTGTTCTTTGTATGATTATTGCATTTATTTTTTGTTTATTCTATCTTATGTTATAAACTGGCCCTAAGTTAAGTTCTTTTTTGAGTGGTGAGAGCTAGTCAGGCTACTGTTATAGCCTTTACTCTTATCTACTCAATCAGAGATTTTCAAATAGACAGGGTGAAATATATTTTTAAAAAAAAGAAAAAAAAACCTTTTTTTATTAATGCAAATTTGAAGAATAATGGATTAATAATAAAGCTGGGGGAATTCAAAAACTATCGTTTTTGAATTGACTACAATGCCCTTTCTCATTA